>NW_013666122.1:392362-407786 GCF_000517525.1 Limulus polyphemus
CCCGCACAGTTATTTACACCATTCTTAACATTTCCATCAAACTGCCCGCACAGTTATTTACACCATTCTTAACATTTCCATCAATCTGCCCGCACAGTTACTTACTTACACCGTTCCTAACATTTCCATCAATCTGCCCGCACAGTTACTTACTTACACCGTTCCTAACATTTCCATCAATCTGCCCGCACAGTTACTTACTTACACCGTTCCTAACATTTCCATCAAACTGCCCTCACAGTTACTTACACCATTCTTAACATTTCCATCAAACTGCCCGCACAGTTACTTACTTACACCATTCCTAACATTTCCATGCGTCTGTCCGTACAGTTACTTACTTACACCGTTCCTAACATTTCCATGCGTCTGTTCGTACAATTAATTACACTGTAAACGTTTCATATAGTCTAAATGTATTTTTGTAGATGAGTAAGATTTTGAAATGCAAGGCTTTGATTAGGGTCAAACTAGGTTCCAGAGATTCCCATGTTGAGTTTATGTGGATAAGAAGTACATTTTCGTAATAATAGATTTGTCAGGCGGTAACTTTGAAAACATCCTGCGTTATTTTGATCTAGATTATTTAGTCAAAAATAACTGACGATAGTTATGTAAATAATACTATAAAACTGTAAAAGACGTGTTGTTGTTTTTTTATCACCAAGTTATGAGTAAAGTTCTACATACAGACGTCATTTAAACGTTTCACTGTCAGAACGTGGATCTTCTGCCTTGATGAACATAGTATGGTTTAGACGGCATTAGTCTTATTGTGGCCTAAATTAGTTTCACATCGACCCGTGATACGTGTTTTTGAATAACACATGCTACTGTTTTTGACATTTTGTGATGTCAGTTTCTTCAACTTATTTTTTCTTCTTTCCCTTGTCAGTCGTCGGTGTTGTTGTCTTTACGTGGACTATAATTAGCGCAACGGTGTTTGTGAAATACACCAAATCTGTCTATTCTCTCTCTCTCTTTTTGTAGAGCCGTGCGTGGCCTTGGGGTTAACGTGCTCGGAATATAAATCCAAGAGTGAACGAACGGTCCGCAGCCGGTTGCCGCAAAAACGCGATCCGCACTATGAGTGTGCTGTAAGACTGGGGATTCTGTTGGCTAGGTGCCTTTGGATAGTTTCTCATTTCAAAATTATTGATAGAGCTTTGTTTAGATAATTCTGAATCATAAAATTTCTCTTTTTATTTTCTTGTAGTCTCTGTTGTAAAGTACATCGTTACTTACTCGGAATCTGTGTGTGTGTTGTAGTCTCTGTTGTAAAGTACATCGTTACTTACTGGGAATCTGTGTGTGTGTGTGTGTGTTGTAGTCTCTGTTGTAAAGTACATCGTTACTTACTCGAAATCTGTGTGTGTGTGTTGTAGTCTCTGTTGTAAAGTACATCGTTACTTACTCGGAATCTGTGTGTGTGTGTTGTAGTCTCTGTTGTAAAGTACATCGTTACTTACTCGGAGTGTGTGTGTGTGTGTTGTAGTCTCTGTTGTAAAGTACATCGTTACTTACTCGGAATCTGTGTGTGTGAACGACTCTTGTTTATGTAATAGATTAGCAAAAGAAATTTTACCCGATGACAAATTTGGTAGCTTATAATGCCAAAATCTGGGGCTAGATCCACACGATAGCTACAGTGCAGATACCACGTTGTGCAATTTTGCATCAAAAACATTTTATTTACTTTTTATTTGAATATGTAAATCTATTTTGAAGCATTTGTAATAATCAATTTCTTATTCGTTGCTTTGAACGAGAAAAATTGTAATATTTAAAAATTACCTTGCCTTAAACATTTGATTTTACAGCTGAATCTTGCATTAATATTGGAAGGGGGGTACAGTGATATTTATACCGACAGTATTATTGATTTGGTACGTTACATTTGTAGTAAAATATGATTTATAATCAATTCTTATTTGCGTGTTGTTTGTGTGTTCGTGCATGGTAACTTGGAAAATTGGTTTTAACAATCTTGTATCCAGTTTATCACAGCAAGTCAGTAATATATTTTGCTTTTAATTTGTGCTTTTCAGGGATAGAAACGTTGACTTGGAAAAAGTAAGAATTACATTGTAAACAGGGTCACTGAACATGACCAACACGACTGACATCGTTGGTCGAGGGAAACAAAGACAGTTAGAATACACGTGAATGTATGCGCAGCATCAGAGCGTGAAGGGCAACGCCTGCATGCCATCGTCATTGTATGCTTCAGCATTGCCTGATATCACACGGCTCCCTCATTCGCAAGTTACTCGGTAAAGTCAAGTTTGTCCTCGCCTAACCTATCCTAGCCCGGCCCATCCTCGCCTTATTTTTGTCGTCCGACACAGCTCGGGCCAGAGTGATATGAGCTCATTGTCTTCTGAATTGTTTAAACACGAACTCAAGTCACCGTATATTTAATTTAAATTTTTCGTCTACAACTGAATTGATTGTTTTTTCGTGACTCCGTTTCGCCTTTTTTATATTAATTTAGAACGATATAAGAATAGTAAGGGAAATAAAAATATGATTTATTACTTTGCTGAACGTAGTTGAGTAAATTAGATCACTGCTTAGAAATGACGGTTTGTAGAGTATAACCTGTAGTGCTAAGAAATTGATGGCGTTTTGAATTCTTTGCGTTTGTTGCTTTGAATGTTTCTCATAACTAAGTGAATGTTAGCTTTTTTTATATACCTTATTACCACAGACGTTTAATCAGTTCGTGAAAAAAGTCTGAAATATTTATAATATTTTTATTGCCAGAATTTGATTGAAGTAGTTTTCTACAGGAGTAAATATTTGAAGGTTGTTGTTTAAAAAAAAAACATACATAAGAAACTCTCGTGTCGTCCGATTCTCTTCTACCCCCAAGTGAGAAGTTAGCCTAATGGTGGGTAAAACAGAATTTCTAAAGATGTGCGTGTTAGTGACGACGTGATTTTTTTTGTTGTCTTTCACTATATTCTCATCACAATGAGGCCACCGCTGTAACGTCACTCTTAGGTATGTGTCGTTAAGACACCTCGCTACATGGGTTTTTCTCGTCTGCTTATACTATCTTTGTCTCAAGAGTTGTCTGAATTGTTTCTTGGCCAAAATCTGAACACCTGTAATTTAGTTATTCTAGTTTGAACTTTGACGGTGGTTATCTGTTGAGTGCTCAAAACCTAAGACAGTTTTATTGGTGTAAGGTAATTATTAATATACTTTGAAATATTAAACCGCATCAGTGGGTGAAAATTGGACAGATTTTCTTTTTCGCGATATGTGAATTTTCGCTTCTGATCAACAGTACCAAAAGATCAGGTTCAGCTTAGAATTTTTCGTTATTCGATAAAAAAAAACAAAAAAAACCAACAACAAAACCTAACGTCTCTGGGCGTGGTGTTAATGACTTTTAGGTGAGACCTGGAGTCCCGCTTGAGACGTGTTAATAGAGAAATATACATACAATTATTTCTTAAGAAAAGCAAACAAGAGGATGCTACATCCCACTGATGTTTCAGTTTCAGTAGGAAGATTCATATAATTAACCTTGTATATCTAATTATTGCGTAGAAGAAAATTCTCCATTCATTTCTTCATTAAAAAAGCATTTGTAGTTTGTACTCTCCAAAAAAAATAAAAAATAAAAGAGCGATGGGTGATTGATGTGGATAGAAGAAAAACGTAGTAAACAGTTGACGCCAAGTATTAAAAACAGGCTGGCTCTCTCTTTATCTCATGAAACCTTAATTTAACGTATTTAATTGTTTAATGTACAAAAACTCCGTTATGGAATAATGTGTAAATATAAAATTAGAAATAATGATAATTCCAGTAAAAAAAAATTAAATAAAACAATTCTTTTGTTCGAATACCCCAGTGAGTTATCGGTAAATTTTAGGACTTCCAACGATAGAATCCGGGGTTTGATTCCCCATGTTGGCCAGAAGGCAGATAGCCTGTTATGTAGTTTTGCACAAAAGACACACAAACACTTGTTGGATATTTTTCTCTCTCACCAGTGACCGAGATAATGTAGATGTTGAATCCTATATTTTATCCGTTGGCAGGAACATCCGTAGATTTTGGTAAGAAGAAGGTATCCAGCTCTGCACCTGGGTGTATTGTTGTCTTTAGTGTGAAGAATATACCCTGTTCTACACCTGGGTTTATTGTTTGTCTTTAGTGTGAATAATGTATCCTGTTCTACACCTGGGTATATTGTTGTCTTTAATGTGAAGAATATATCCTGTTCTACACCTGGGTTTATTGTTTGTCTTTAGTGTGAAGAATATATCCTGTTCAACACCTGGGTTTATTGTTTGTCTTTAGTGTGAATAATGTATCCTGTTCTACACCTGGGTTTATTGATTGTCTTTAGTGTGAATAATGTATCCTGTTCTACACCTGGGTTTATTGATTGTCTTTAGTGTGAATAATGTATCCTGTTCTACACCTGGGTTTATTGTTTGTCTTTAGTGTGAAGAATGTATCCTGTTTTACACCTGGGTTTATTGTGTGTCTTTAGTGTGAATAATGTATCATGTTCTACACCTGGGTTTATTGTGTGTCTTTAGTGTGAAGAATGTATCCTGTTCTACACTTGGGTTTATTGTTTGTCTTTAGTGTAAAGAATGTATCTAGTTCTACACTTGGGTTTAATATTTGTATTTAGTGTAAATACTGTATCCAGTTCTACACTTGGGTTTATTGTTTGTCTTTAGTGTGAAGAATGTATCTAGTTCTACACTTGGGTTTATTGTTTGTCTTTAGTGTAAAGAATGTATCCAGTTCTACACCTGGGTTTATTGTTTGTCTTTAGTGTGAAGAATGTATCGAGTTCTACACCTGGGTTTATTGTTTGTCTTTAGTGTAAAGAATGTATCTAGTTCTACACTTGGGTTTATTATTTGTATTTAGTGTAAATACTGTATCCAGTTCTACACCTGGGTTTATTGTTTGTCTTTAGTGTGAAGAATGTATCCAGTTCTACACTTGGGTTTATTGTTTGTCTTTAGTGTAAAGAATGTATCTAGTTCTACACTTGGGTTTATTATTTGTATTTAGTGTAAATACTGTATCCAGTTCTACACCTGGGTTTATTGTTTGTTATTAGTGTGAAGAATGTATCGACTTTGCATCTGGATATATTGTTGTTGTTTTTAGTATTTGAAGTATGTTTCAGCTGTTGGCCGGTAACGGATATATAAATGTTGTAGTTGTAGAGACCGCTAGGAGGATCAAACCTTGCTATAAAAAAAGTCATTGTATGTGTAACATTATTAAACTTTCTTGTTGCCTTGATGGAAAGGATCTCGAGTCTCTGACTTCTCCTGTTTCACGTTATCAGTAGTTTTATATCTGTACGAAGCCCAAGCTTTTTTAAATAGATAGAGAAATATAACAGCAGATACAAACGTGATGATTCAGGTTTGTTTTTTTTTTCTTTGCAAAGATGCGAGATACTCGTTCAAGTTAAACATTTAATTTCCATGCTGTTTTTGTCCTTTTATGTCAGCTCATTTTAAGTAAAAAAGAAAAATTCTGTTCATCGTGCTTGTATGTGTTTTTGTCGTTTCTGTTCTCGTGAACTATATGCCAAGCATATCTCAAAATTAGACTTGGGGGGGAGGGTAAACTTTTCAAATACTTTCTATAATATTAAACATATCGCCGCAGTTATTACCAGACTTCCTTTGTTTCCAGCATTGTACTTTAAACTTGAGTAAGCTATACACAGGAGTTGTCAGCTTGTCTGTATTAGGCAAGGATCGAACACTGTAAGCAGTGAAGCTTATTGCCGAGACACTGAGGGACATGTTTGTTCCAGGGTATATCGTATTAAATTCGGTAAAAGGGAAAAATATTTCATTATAGTTCATGATGTATTCCAATGATGGTTAATACATTTGTTGATTTTGTCGGTGTTGACTTGTACATTGCAATGCCGACCAGATGCATTTCACTTTGTGATTTTTTTTTATATATATACAAATCGAATAGTGTGCGACTTGAATTTTAAATGTTTCATTTTTTTATTTTTTTCAAGAGATTCACTGTGATTTATTCTTTGGCTATTTTACGTACTAGAATTATAAATTTTGCTTGTTTTGTGTGATTCTGTTTTCTTTTTAATGGGAACTAATAATGAAATAATAACGAGGTGAAACCAGGTGCATTCCGAGTTTAAGGAAGTTATCATTTTTTTTATACTTTTAAAAGATTTTGTAAAAACATTGCACCCAGTCATGTCAACATAACGCTTTCTCGCGCGATTTGATTATTTCTTCGTTACCATGGAAACCATGAAGATAATGCCGATACCGAAGTGGAGTTGAAGATAAATGTAAAAATGAACGGTTGGTATAGGGGGGGGGGTGAAAATCTTTCGCCAATAACGCTGTTGGAATGTGGTAATATTGCGTACGGAGATAGCGATGGCGCTTCAAATTATAGATTTGTTTTAAAGAACCAACAAACATAATGTCTTAACTTTTAATGAAGAAAACACTTAAATCGTGCTATGTACATTAAACATTATTGGGGCATAAAAAATTCCAAAAACATTTTCGGGGACCGACATTCCAAATAAAATATCTGTTAATTACATAAGTAAAATAATACGATACTTACAAAAAAACAATTTATTTCGAAAAAAAAAAAAGGTAGAAACATAAGTGTCAGTGCTTTCAACAGCAAAGACGCGTTGCGGACCGGCTTTTCGGAAACAATTGATGGCATTCTAATCATACTATTTATTGCATTAGGTGTTTTGTTTAGCAAGTTTACGGTATAGTATATATATATATATATACTTTATTGTTCTACTTTAATTATAGTTTCCATGAAATTATCAAAATTCTGACGTGAATTTATTTGTATTTATTTTTGAAAATCGCGACTTCGAAGGCGAGAACTGCGTTTTAATGTCATTTCATTGTCCAAAGTACGAGCGGAACAAGTAGCCTAAATCGTTGAACCAAATGTCACGAAACCACGTGTAATATTGTAGCAACGTCGAGTAATAAACTATAGATGTGTAAAGTTTTGTGTACATTTATAGCAGGACTAAATAGCAGAACACTCTTTCAGTGTAACTATTTTACTTGCGGTTTTAGACATCGCGTAGTTTGATATATATATTGTATTATTACATTACGGTTGCTGTAAAGCAAGTAAATAATCTTTGAACTTCTTTTGTTTTGAGGGGGTGGTGGTGGGGTCTGTTACAGAAGTAAGAGTACCGCGTTATGAATTTTAGCAAATAGATGTTTCAACTTTGTTACAGTGAAATATTTTAAGTTGAATCAAAAATTATAACGTCTGCTCTCGATGCGAGTAACTAGGGGGAGAAAGGCAGTACAAACTACTAATAAAACATCGTCACTTCACGAGAACACTTATACAGACGAATGGAATCAGAAGTTAAGCGTAGGAAAAACTCGGTGAATTGATCACCACTGTATGTGGTTAACCTTCACTTACCACCTTTTACTGGTGTTCGCTAAAAAATAAATAAAAAAAATAACCCGATAACTTGACCTTGAACAAAGGTGATGAAAAAATCCACCCCACCAACCAGCTCCCACCCACCGTGAGAGAATGTGTCCTGCAGGCAGATTGCTCATCCCGTCTGACCCCTGCTCGTGGTCGAATCCAAGGACACGGAGCAAACCGAAGAGGGACGCCGTAGCCGGAGGGACAACGCTACTAGTGCGGCGAGATGTTAGCTCTATAGTGGGGGAGGAGGACACGTCCAACATCCGGAGTAGGAGGGAGGTAGTTGTTCTGGTTTTGGACACCACCTAAATCTGAGTAGCCGCATATTCTTTCTGTTATAAATAAAAACTATTCTCAAAACATTTCATGTTTAGGTTTTACAAACTGAAAGACTTGTGATAAGAACATTCTGTATATTGTAATTTTTACAAACTGTCAAATTATATACAAAGTCATAATAACTCAGTTTTGTTCTACTTAAGTAAAGCAACAAAAGCGTGATACCTTGAAATGTATTGTTGCCTAACACGTCTATAGAACTTTGTCTTGCTGTGTGGTAATTTTTGGACATTTTATTTATTCCCACGAGATGGCGTTGCACGTTAAGGATGTAACCTGATTAGCTGAGTAGTGATTTTTTATCGCTATTGTGGTCAATTTAATGGTGATGAAATTTAAAAATGAAGGTTTTTTTTATACAAATATTAAAAATACATATTTGCATATTTGATATAATATTGCTCATAAGTAATGATAGAAATATTTTCCTTGAATAGTGAGTTACGTGTTTCTGAAATGAGTGTTAAAATAATCACTATTAATAATACAACTAAAGACATGTTTGTTTCGTAGATGACTTTTATGTAACTTATAAAAATAAATTTAATATTTTTTTGTACTTAGATGTCAATAACAGTTTTTCTTGGAACAAATTTATCTGTATTAAAACTTGATAACGAGGAACCCAACTTTTATAAAATAAAATATTTTGAGACTGTTAGATTGGGTAATGAAAAAACAAATTTTATTACAACTAATAATACTGTACGTACCTGGGGATGACAAAATCTTATCGAACCGTCGGCCATTTATTATAAAGTTTTGACATTACCCAGTCAAGTCGTCTCAAAACTTTTAAATTTAAGTAACAGTACTAAAGTTTTACATTAATATTTTCAAATTATTTCTGTAAATTTACTCACCTTAATTTACTACTAAAAAACAAAACAAAGCGTCTTATTACTGTCAAATGAGTAGTCAGTGAAAACGTTGATATACCACTAGAGGGCACTATAGCGGATTTGATGTAAAATTCTTACTGTATCTAAACTCGGAAAACAAAAACTTCATACTGGTTAGAATACATTTACTCATCAGTTGGTTACCCTTACTGTCAGTGATGTTTTCGGCCATAATCCTAGTAAGTAAGGTATGGTTAAATTGTTTGTGATTACCACCAGGAACACCGTGAAGAGAAGAGTATTTTATTGAATGAACCCGTATTAGTTCGAGACTGTTCTGGACATTTCATACGTAAATATATGAACATTTCCCCCTCCCCTATAATTATTCGCCACTATATTGATTAAATTTGTCTAAAAGCGTTAATAAAGAAATATACACCGTTATATGTTTACTGAATTCTGTAATTTCACATTTTTGCTCTCTCCAGCTCATTTACACACACACATGTATATTTATCTATTTTAGTTCCTAGTTTAAAACTAAAAATGCTCAGGCAGTCTTTATAGCATCTCCACCTAAATTTTGTAGGTACAATACATTTTACCCTATTAACCGTACCCCCCCCCCCCCAGAAACAAAAACGCGCTCAGCACTTTGGGACTGTGTGTACGTTATAAGAGTTTAAGTCAAAAACCTGTTGTTTCATTAGGGTAAACAATGAATTTGTGGAGGATGGTGTTCACCAACTGCCTTTCCTTTCCTTAGAGACAGCTAATGCAGATTATCTTTCCCTGAATATCGACAACAATATATTGTGGAAATGTAATGAAATCTCTGTTCTCAAGTGAAGTTACCTACCATGTTAAAATGAGAAGAGTGGCAACATCACATACTGAAAAAAAATATATTTTTAGAGTAAAAATAATTTATGTTTCTTGTTGATACTTGAACTATCGATTTTTTTATTTGTTGTTTTTGCATACAGTTCTTAAATAAATCTTGTAACCTTGTTTGTTGATTATCTGAACAGATTGTGGAATGTGGTATATTTCACGATTTCATGTCATAAAAAATACATATGTAATGTTTTAGAATTTTCGCCAAGTTACACAATATTCTGTTGGCGCATAGTCTCCCTAATTTTGAATTAAAAGACCAGAGTGAAGACAGCTTGTTAACAGTAGCCACCATTAAATTTTGGTTTACTCGAATAGTTGAAATTGGCCGTTCACGTTTTTGGACAGGGTAGGTACATGTTTTTCCAGAAAAGAACAAGACTACCTGAGAAGCCTGGCTACTGTTAGTGATATTTCAGCAAACGTTATAAATGCGTGTAGTTGATTATTAGAAGTCTGTATTCGTTATAAATACGTGTAGTTGATTATTAGAAGTCTGTATTCGTTATAAATACGTGTAGTTGATTATTAGAAGTCTGTATTCGTTATAAATACGTGTAGTTGATTATTAGAAGTCTGTATTCGTTATAAATACGTGTAGTTGATTATTAGAAGTCTGTATTCGTTATAAATACGTGTAGTTGATTATTAGAAGTCTGTATTCGTTATAAATACGTGTAGTTGATTATTAGAAGTCTGTATTCGTTATAAATACGTGTAATGGATTGCTAGAAGTCTGTATTCTTTATAAATACGTGTAGTTGATTGCTAGAAGTCTGTATTCGTTATAAGTACGTGTAGTTGATTGCTAGAAGTCTATATTCGTTATGAGTACGTGTAGTTGATTGTTAGAAGTATGTATTCGTTATGAGTACGTGTAGTTGATTGTTAGAAGTATGTATTCGTTATAAATGCGTTTAGTTGATTACTGGAAGTCTGTATTCGTTATGAGTACGTGTAGTTGATTGTTAGAAGTATGTATTCGTTATGAGTACGTGTAGTTGATTGTTAGAAGTATGTATTCGTTATAAATGCGTTTAGTTGATTACTGGAAGTCTGTATTCGTTATGAGTACGTGTAGTTGATTGCTAGAAGTCTATATTCGTTATGAGTACGTGTAGTTGATTGTTAGAAGTCTGTATTCGTTATAAATGCGTTTAGTTGATTACTGGAAGTCTGTATTCGTTATAAATTCGTTTAGTTGATTACTGGAAGTCTGTATTCGTTATAAATTCGTTTAGTTGATTACTGGAAGTCTGTATTCGTTAGAAATACATACATCTGATACGAATTCGTACCTTTACAATATAAAGAGAATATTAGCTGTTTCTACGACGGATCGTGGTATTGAATGAAAGGCCTTGTCGGCACTGGATGTTACATATAGACTGTAGTTGACATATAATTAAATATTCTTCTTTGTTTTAACTCAAGTTCTTAGAATTGTGTATCAGAGATTACAGCTTTGCAGTGTAGTGTGTGTAAAAAATATTATAGATATTTCCTGAACAGTGCGTATGTTTACTAACGATCTACATATATTGCTATACCTTTTATATTGGCAGTTTAACAGTGCTTTTAATTCTTATAATTTCGAATTAATACATCACCGAGTTCTATTTTAACCAAAAATTAAGCACGAACTTCTTGTTATGTAAATTATGTTGGCACCACTGCTTATTATCCAAATACAGAACTATTTTAAACACTTCAGTTTTGTAATTGTACCAGAAATCGGCGGTAACTTTAGGCGTCTGTTAAGTACTTGCTAATTAATAAATATACGTTTTGTTTGTTTCTTTTGTACATGGTTCACTTTAGTGATGATTAAGAATAACACCTTTTTAATAATGTTAAATAAAGGGGAAAAAATATTTCAAGCAAAGTTACGAAAACAAAGTACAAACCAATTTTACTATCCACACACCAATCTTCATGACACCCAAAACTTGTAATTCGCTCTCTTTGCTTCTTATGATAATCGGGCAGCTTGTAGCGTGAGAAAGTAATGCTAAGATCAAAGTGCATGGCACTCAGTAGAGTAGTTACAAAGTATTCTGATTAGCCTCTCCATTAACAGTGTTTCTCTATTATTAGTTGACCATTTTAAGGATACAGCATCAACCAATTGTAGCTCTGCTTGTGTGTTCAAGATTCCAGTAATTGACAGCGACAAGTTGAGCGGAGGGGGTTTCGTCAGTGGCTGGTGTGTCTGGTTTATAAGGAAAGCTAAGCAGTCACTTTGTAGTGAACTCTGAGGTCATAACATTTATTATTACAAGCAATAGACCTATAAACCCGTATGTTATATCAAGCTGTTTCTTTTGTTTGTTCTTAACCTCTCTTTTTTATTTCCAGCTATTAGTGTGGTCATGTAATATTAGTGTAATGTACTTTAAGATGACCTCCAAGTTCTATAACTTTAACCTTGTGCACTTTCAAAGGATGTGACCTTACACTTCTGTACTTGGTATTATCACACATAAGATGTAAAGAGAACACATCCTCGGAATATTTAAACTCAGCCTCTTGAAAGTAGCTGGAAACTAATTAAAACTGACTAGCGCTTACAGCATTTTACTTTAATAGGTCTCGTTACAATAGTATTTTTTTATATAGAGGGAGTTTTAAAGAACTTTTAGAGATACTTGAGAACTTAACAAAAATGATCACGTTATTGGTGGATTAGTATTAAAAATTCGTTTCATGACCAATACAAATATGATATCCTTTGCAATTACTTGCGATGGTGTCTTTAAGAATATTTATCATGATATATAAGATATCAAATTAACTAAATCATAAATGTCCGCAGTAGAAATGTAAATAGTTCCTTCTGTTGGTAAGTCAGAAGAGGGCAAAGTAAAAAATAGAAAACTTAAGTCTGCTAGATTATTTTACAGGATTTGAAATTTCAGAAAGAAACTACATGATGAAGATTATATAAGCAAGATATTATTATTATTTTATCCTGTCTAATTATTGGTATAACAGACTTCCCAAGCTGGTTTTTCTTATAAGACGGAAAGAAGTCAGATGACACGTTCTCGCCAACGAACGGATTTGTCTGAGTAAAAAAAAATACTTTCATTGGCTGAACGAAGTGAAAAGCATTTAGTGTCCATTTTTAGTGAGGCTTGGAATGTCAGTCGGAGGATCCATTCTCATCCTCTCCACCCACGCTTTTGGAGTCGGGAGTGCTCTGTTAATAGTGGTCAAATCCCACTATTCGACCAGATAAGAGCTGTCGGTAGATGCTGTAGCTAATTCAGTTGCCTTACTTTTAAAATGTTAGTTCTGTGTACAGATAGTTTTTGTAGAGCTTTGCACGAAAATCTGAAACAAACCATTTTAGTACCAGAGACCGCAGTTCGGTGGCATTGAAAAAAAAAAAAGATAATGCACATATGATTTAATAAATAGATTACTTGCTCGATCAGTTAGTTAGTTATTATCGAGAGAGAAAAACAAAAACGAGTCAATGTAGTGGCCACGTCAAGGTCGCTGACGTTTTTTGAACTTGTAAACTACTTGTTATTGATGACATTGATCAGATTCACTTAAAAATATAATGATAACCAGTATTGTCGAAATTTAAAAAAATAAATGTTAAATTTATTCATTGACGTTTACGATAATTTCGGTGTTTACCTCCGACGTTAATAAGAAATGTTTTCGAAATGTGGGTGTCGGTGGTTACGTTATGGATTATATGACTATAAAGACAAAGAAAGTGATGGTCGGAACAATGATCTGTGTCCAGATATGGAGTATATGATTGAACTATTATATATTGTTACGTCTCTAGTCGTTTGTTAACTTTCCGTAAAAATTCTTTCCGAAGAAACTTCAGCGATACAGGTTCTATCTTAAATAAAACTAGTTTATTTTTCCCTGGATACAACTTTGCAATACACTTAATTTCCACAGTCACTTTGAACACACGCTTATAATTCACAATGATTCACTCACTTACTTACGGTCACTACCGCACTTGACTCAATTGTCCGTCTGCAATTCAATTCCGATTAATTTGTCTCACGTTATCCGGCGCACTTATATACAGGAATAGAGGGCGCCTAGCACATACTGGATTATTCGCGATGTTCCCCGATCCTTGTAGAATATTATGACGTGTTACCAGAGTCACGTGACTACCGCTGTCGTAACAATATATTTTATATGAACTATTTGTTCAGGCTGTGTGTAAAGTGGTCAAGACTTTTCCCTCTCCTTTAGCAAACTAATCTCGTGTGACAAGAAATTAAGAAATTTTGTTATTTGTCCCTTAGTAAGTTGGATGGATATTAATAATATTTCGGCATTATCGTTATGGAAAGTGTTCGCTCACCTTATAATTTTTGCGAAATATCGTACACGTTTGTATTGAAAACACAAAATAGATTTTAACTTTTCTTAGATATTCTAATATTTGTGTTTCGAGAGCACTCTGAAGTAATGTAGGCCTAGTACGATTTCCATACTATTTGTGTTATTGTTACCATACGGTTTTTCAAGATCTGTACTGACTGGGGCTTGGAAGTTTTCCACTTGTTTTATCGTACAGCAGTTATTATCACATTCACTTCACCCATGGGAAGCCTTGATATTAAAAACTTTCCCATCCTTTAACTGTTGGTTGGATTTAGTTCTTTTTCTTGCAAAAAGCTACATAAATTTATCTGAGCTCTGCCCTCTTTTGGGGAGATCGAACCCCGAACTTGAGAGTTATAAGTTCATAAACTGACCGCTGACCCAAAAAGGGGAACTTCAGGCTAGATTTATCACTAACTTTGTTTTATGTCTTTACTGACTGGTTGCAGGCGACCCTGAGTTTGCCTCCCTTGTCGTCTTGTTTGTCAGTAAATTACAATTCTTATACGTTTACTTGACCTTGTTGAGGAACTTGGCATGGCTTATTGGACAGCTTGGTCTAATTATGAGTCTGAAGGTTTGTTGCTCCTCTTTTCCCGCAAAAACGCACCCCGCACTTTGAGACTATGGGTGCATTACAAGTGTGACAGTTAATTCCCGCTATTCGTTCAAAAGAGGGTAGCCTAAGAGTTGGCGATAGGTTCTGTTGAGTAGTTCAAAGCTGTAGACGGTTATGTTCAGATACCTTTTAGTAACTTTACCCGAAAATTCTTAACACAACGTTTTGCTGACCACCACTAAGTTGACCTTATGAGGTTACCGACAAAGGATAGGGCTATCGGTACACGGATTTCCTAACCGTAGTTGACTCAGCCAGCAGAGATGACACCACTCTTAGGTCGATTAGGAAAACTGAAAATCCGTCGGGCTTCTAGCCAGGTTTCGATACCCTTGATCGACACAGAACAGATAGCCCATTGTGTTGCTTTTTTGCTTAACAACAAACAAATAAAACAATTAACGCATAATTTACCACGGGGTGAAATGCGAGGTTCGATCCCTGTGAAAACCTTCGAACTTCCTGCAATTAAACGTACTTGTGTGCTGTAATTCGTCTAAAATCCGAGGTTCGATTCTTTGCGGTAAAACAGAGCGCAGATACCCTAATGTGTCACTATGTGTTGACTCAACAACTGAATCACCGTTTCTCTTCCCATGAATTACGACTCAGAGTTGGGTTGTCAGAATGTCTGTTTGTAGTTTTACTAAAATCTGTTTAATTAGTACTCTCTTATGGAATATTGAGACAACATCCCCGGGCCTACATGTAATTCATAAAGTTTGATATTTTATTGAAGATTTTGGTCTGATTTTAAAAATCAATACGGCTACAAAATTGTTTATTTTTTAAAATATATCAGCCCATCATGATGTGATCATACTATTAAATGCATAAAGTGTATATATATATATATATATAT
>NW_013666122.1:407796-409232 GCF_000517525.1 Limulus polyphemus
CCCCCCAACACCAACTCTTGGGCTACTCTTTTACCATCGAATAGTGGGATAGACCGTCACATTATAACGCCCTCACGGCTGAAAGGGCGATCATGTTTTGTGTGACGGGGATTAGAACCCGCGACCCTCAGATTGCGAGTCGAGCGCCCTAACCACCTGGCCATGCAGGGGGTACATGCAATTTTCCAGTTTTGCGTTTTTTTGCCACTACTTCGCCCCCTGCTGATGGATCTTCACAAAATTTTGTATGGAGGTTTGTTGGGCCCATGGGGAGATACATAGAAATTTTAAGTTTTGCAGTTTTTATGGGCGATTTTGTGTTTTCACGTTTTTTACCACTACTTTGCCCCCTGGAGATGGACCTTCGCCAAATTTAGTATAAAGGTCCATGGGGAAATGCATACAACTTTTCAGTTTTGTGTTTTGTAGTTTTTATGGGCATTTTTGCGTTTTTTACAATTACTTATAAGGGAAGCAACTTTTCTTGTCCTAAGATGACCTTTCATTAATCACGAATTTATATAACTTCTGTCCAGGGGACGGGTACTCCAGCTAGTATATAATATTTTTCTGACATTAGAAATTTCTAAACAGATTTTCATTAAGGTTTTGCCCAACTCTTCAATAGAGTTATTAAATATCTAGTTGAAAACAATTGTTGTAGTGTTCTATCATAATTATAATGGGATTTTGTTCTTTTAATTACTGGTGGGGGTCCATGGACACCATCGGCTTTTTAACTTTTACTGCCATAGTTAGATACATGTTCCCCTCTAGAGCATTGTACTGGGAGTTTTAAATTTTATACCATCAAGAAGAAAGGGTATTCCCCTTCAAGCTGCCTAAAATTCAGTTTTAACTGCTAGATAAGGAAAGAAATTTTCAAACGTTATTTTGTTTTCTGTTGTATTGTATATCCAATAATAAACCAGAGTCTGGGAAAGTTGTTTATCTGTAAACGTGGCCGTGAAAGAGGTTATACATTAGCCTCCAGATGGCTCAGCGGCTTGTTGAGGGCTTATAACGCTAAAAATCCGACTTAAATACCCGCGTTGGGCACAGTACAGATAGCTAATTGTGTAGCTTTGCGCTTAACAACAAACAAATGTATTCAAAAATTGTATGACTTTGTTGGTTTCAGAAACCCTTATAACAAATGCGTTATAATTGAACAAAACTACCATCAATACTGTAGTTAATCCTATTAATTACAGCTGGATTTATTCATTTTATATCCAAATATTTTTGATAATTCTTCATTCCTAGTGATAAAAACGACAGCGGAAGTCGCGTGACGCTGGGAGCATGCGCGCTGGAGTTTTTCGAAGGATCGTGAAGGCTCGGGTGCATTCGAGACGCCTTCATTTTAGTATATAAGCCTGGCGAAAAAAACCAGGGATTGAAGAGATAGATAATTGAGTTCTAGCGAACAGTGG
>NW_013666122.1:409242-410316 GCF_000517525.1 Limulus polyphemus
AAGCCTGGCGAAAAAAAACCAGGGATTGAAGAGATAGATAATTGAGACTAGCGAACAGTGGGCACCATAGGTAAAGTGTGTGAATCACTGTGATTTATAGCGTGTGTTATAAAAGTTGTTAACTGTATTACAAAGTTTGTATCGAGAAAGAATAAACTAGTTTTAATCGAGAAATAACTTGTATCGCTGAAGTTTCTCGGAAAGAATATCAACGGGAAATTAACAAACAAGCAGATACGCAACAATGGTAATATTATGTAGACCCACCCACTGGTAGTGGGCGATTTGAAATGAGCTGATAATTTGAGACTTTATCTGACTGAATCCCATAATTCGACCCCCCTAGTGGCTCAACGGTAAGTCTGAAGGCTTGGAACGCTAAAAATCAAGTTTCGATACCCGTGGTGGACACGGCATATATAGTCCATTGTGTTGCTTTGTGCTTAATAACAAACAAAAATCTCATAGTCCACACGTGTTTGCAACACCTCATGTAGAGAGAACTCGATTTAAAACTATTTGATGACTTTGTTTTGTGATGCTAATTATTGTCCAAAACTTGTAAATCGGCGCTTGGGTCCCATGAAATCAGTCGTGCGTAAATTCTTTTTCAACATATAAACCCTCTCTCTCCCTCTTCGAGGGAAAGAAAGCACGTAGCAGGGGAGGGATTACGAAAAGGTTGACGAACTCATTAAATTTATCAACTTGACTTCCTACCAAAAATTTCCTTCTCATCAGTATGCACAATTCTTAGTTTTACTATATTATTTAGTACATTGATTGCAACTTATATCTATCACGTATAACTGAATGATGAAAGCGTTCACAGTGCGGTTAGTACGCACCCATTTTGCATAATTTAAATTATCATTGGAGTGCGACAGAAAGTTCTTAGAAGTGAGAGTACTTTCGAAGTTCCTGGAGAGGGATTCTTTTCATTACCTAAACTATATTTTTAAGAAATTGGTGCCTTGTGACATTTAACAGCTCATTATTTTTCGCAGAACTTATTAGTCAGCGCCTAATAATGATCATAATAATAAAATTAAAAATATGTAGCGTTTCTCTCTC
>NW_013666122.1:411048-419816 GCF_000517525.1 Limulus polyphemus
TTGCTGTTATGTTAAACTTATATTAAAGTTTTTCTTCATTACCCATTCAAGCCGTCTCCAGCCATTATTAGAGACTAAACCTATTTTCAATATATGGTGGCGCCATCTCTTAACAGTTTTGAATATGAATAGATATAAAATTCCATTTCTAGCTGTAAGATTATTAATAAAATTCATATTATAGGTTATACTGTAAAGTACTTCCCATTCAACAGCCCTTGATATTGCATTCATTTATTGTTTGAAGAAATGTTTAGTGATGTATGTATGACACAACGTGTTAAGTAGACTAATTATATTTTCGATATACATCCTATTTTGTCATGTGTATTTCTTGAACTAGACAAGATATGTATGTATACCAGTAAGTGTATTTGGTATTGGCTTAATTACCTGCACGGTAAAACGTTGCGTTATGGTACGTATATTTATAGGCACACATTTCGTGTTTTAAATTAAATCAAGAATAAACAGATAATATCACTATGTAGGGTACTGTAATTACAAAGGATTTTTGCAATCGCCTTCTTGTGTCAGAAAAAATGAATATTATTACCCCTTAAGAAAAAAAGAAGAAACTATGCAGAGCATAGAAATGATAATTGGTTACACACCAGTTGTATTCAACTTGTAAAGCGTGTTTCTCAAATATTCAGTAACTTTTTCATTTATAAGTAAAGTAATGCGTGGAAAGCACAATAAATAGGGTCTTACATGACTGCTGCAGAGTGGACCTTATGCCACGTGACGTTTTAAGACAGCCTCGTTATCACGGAAGTTAGAATGTATTAAAGAAATTGACGTATTCGGTTTTCTTGTTATCTACCATCCGTAAAATAAAAAAAACAATGAAGCCAGATCCGGGTTTTAAAACTTCCCCATATATCTTTATAAATGCAACTAAAATATCTGATTATATGTAGATTTTTGAACATTATGCCCTTATAGTTATATAAACACTGATGTTTGTTGCTGAGATCCCAACTGGCGCCGAAAATGGTGCTTTCCAAATTTAGTTTTGCACTGGGAGGTTGATCTTGTTTGCGTTCGAGAACTCTAATAACACCACGTACTCTAGTCAACTGTGTGGTGGCTATAGCCTCCTGCCGCGTTAGAATAGATAGTGTAGCGATCGATGATGGTTTAGTTACTCCTGGTTATCCACGCGGTCTTCAGAATGCAAGGGCTCATCCTGTCAGTTCTTGTGAAACAAAGAAATTAAAGGGAATCATAGATTAAATATTAGGAAATACGTATTTGTAACAAAGAATTTTATCGGATCCAAGAGAAAACAAACAAACATGTTTTTAAATTTGGTGACTTGTGGTATTAAAAACCATGTTTGAAGTAAAAGTTACACTTTCATGATAACAGTTATGTACGCGTTTGTTGTGCAAAGATAAATATCAGGGAATAAATCTGTCACCCTACGGGTGTCTGTTATTAGATTCGGTACCTGAACGTTGTAAATTCTTTGCTTATTTTATTGCGTACAAAAAATGACCGATTAGTATTGAGGTTAAAACTGTGTATATATATTTTTTTTAAGTTCAATATCAATTTCGAGAATTTTCCAGAACATTGTTCGTTTGTACGAACAGTGTTCAGAATTAAACAAGAATCCAATTTTCAGCTAATCCTACTGGATTACACTGAAACAAAAAATGTACGAAAAAAGGTGCACCAATAGCCATCCTCCTTTGCTATGAAAAACTCGTGTCGCTGTTTGTAATTGTGTTGCACGCCACCTATCGTGGAAATACATAACGTATGCCACAAACAGCAGATGGATGTTTACGTATTAATACCATCGGTTGGTGGCTTAAAGTTATAATTCATGAAAAAACAAACTCCTTTCTTTCCCCATAGTAGTTTGGATAACTGTTAGCACTTGCAAAACCTTGTCGAAACGTTGTACATTTGCTGTTATGTTAAACTTAATTAAAGTTTTCTTCATTACCCATTCAAGCCGTCTCCAATCAAAGTGGGTTCCTCGTCATCGAATTTGATACTTACACTGTCATGTATAATATACATATCGATTAGAGTTTTCAACATTTATTGTAGTGCTTCCAGTTGCATTTTAAGTCTTCTTTCAGGCATGTCCTGGTTTCTTTGATGTTATTACGACCTGATTTATCCAGTATTGTTGTGTCCTGATTACTTTTGTATTATTACCCTTTGGCTTTTACTTGAAAGGAAGCGATTTGAGGGTTTAATGGAACATGAAACTTGATGAGTTACTGAAAACCGTTGAAACAAACTCTCTTGCTTATAAGTTCCCAAAACTAATAGAACCAGATGCAGAAATTCTATTTATCTAAGTTATAAAACACGTAATTATTTCAAAACAAGTAAGGTTCGGACTACATAGGCCTACTTTCAGTCTTACTCAGTTAATGTATTGAAACTAAGTTAAACTTTAGGTAAAAAGCAAAACAGTCTTATGATTGTCTTGAACTTAGTAATACAGAGGGTTGAGTACATTATATTAAAACAAGTTTTGTATATACAAATCAGCAATTTACGTGCCAACCACAGCCTATACAAGTCGCAATATAGGACCATATGTCAGAACTACATTTAACATTGTTTGGTATTACTAGGTAGTGTTATGCCACCAAAAATTGATCCCTTTTGACAAGGGTATTAAGGGCCCTTTCCGGGGCCAAATATTCATAAACTCGGATCATAATAATGTTTTCAGATCGGAAATTAAGAATTTCCTAGACGGAAATATTCCTTTTTGTTAATCACATTGGGAGACGGAATATTGATCAACTTGGTGTGCCAGGACCATCCAAAAAAGAGACCTGCAACAAGTCGTATGCTAGCTTTGATAAGCAAAGTGCGGCGTTTTGTAACGAGTGAGAATTCAAATACACAAAGGTCAGTGACAAAAACCTTTCCTGTGCCCCTGGCAACAGTACGCAACATAATCAAGTATGCTTTCTGTCTGAAAAAGCGACAGAAGTCCCATGTACACCTGTTACAACCACCACATTTGTTTAACCATCGCATACCTCAAGCAACTGAAGAATGAAACGGTTATTCATGCTAATCCACTTATTTCTGTGCAATCAAACTGTTGAAACGGACATCCGGAAGCTGTCGTCCTCGTAAATTAGATGGATTAAGGAGAGTGTGCAGGGAGAAGTGGTGTGGTTTGGATACGACGAAGCCTTCTGCAATACATACTAGGCTTCAGAGGTATTGACAAGATGCACGGTCGCCAGTATGTTCACATGGATTGTAACAACGTGACGAGGCTTAAAAATAGTTTTAATATAGCGTACTCAACCACTGTAATACCTGAACATTAGCTTAAAATTTCCAATTTCTCATATGTTAGTCATTTACAGCTTATTTATATATATCCTATCGCTTACACGTTCTCAAACTTTCATTCTGGTGTTCTTATTTATTCTTCGTATAATTTATCAAATTAGTAATTGAAAAGTTTTTTTGGTGTACAAAACTTGAAGATAGCTTTTATATACGGAAACATCTGTTAGCTGAGTTCTTGCACAGATCCTAAAATATAACGTTGATAAATGGAAACATCGGCACATGTAGATATGTAGATCTTGAAAGTCGAGTTGTTCAAAACTTGAATGAAAATAGCGTTGATAACTGGACCAATTAGTCTCCAGACACTAATCATAGCAGAACCGTCTGGAAAATGATCTATAGGAAGTAGTACAGCTTATAAAATGAGTCAGATTAATGTAGGGCGGTAAGGCAATCGCTGATTGGCATGTCCTTTAGCCAATCATGAAATGTCACAGACCTACTGAAGGATGTGTAGATTGTATAGGAATTCTTTTTGGCGACAAAGGACAGGTTTATGTTTCAAGATCTACATATCTACATGTGCCGATGTTTCCATTTATCAACGTTATATTTTAAGATCTGTACAAGAACTCAGCTAACATATGTTTCCGCATATAAAAGCTATCTTCAAATTATTAATGTTATACAACCGTTTGTACTTATTAAACACGTAGATACGTAATTACAACAACCAGGCCACCGTACAACCCTATATTACTTTAGGTATGTATTGTATTTAATATATGATACATCCTAGTGGTTCTGTAATCACCGAATGTAATATAATTATATTATACCATAAAACTGTTAAGAGTCAGAGTTTGATTGGTCAAACGAGAAATATTTTATCGATTGTCTTTTTCTAAACTTAAAAATGTTTTATTTTATTTCATTTTAAAGAAAACCGGCTGTCCTTAAACATACTGTAATGGACGTAGCGTTTATGTCAATATCTATGTATGTAACCAAAATCTCCCGCGCCATCTGTTGAATAACTCTGCAAACAAAATTCCATAAACGTGTTCACACACTGGGTATTCAAGATTCAGACAGTTATAAAAAAATACCTGTGGTATGTGTAGAATATAATTTTAAATATAACAGTTCCCCTCACAACAAGAACACGACTTACACTGGGACTGTACATTTCTGCTAGTACGTTTAAATAAAGAATGAACGTAAATGTATGTAGTTATTTGAATACCTATATAATGTTACCATAACCTCCGCTGTGCCTATGATATACCTCTCCGTAGAGGTATACTATAACCTCCACTGTGCCCATGACCTACCTCTCCGTAGAGGTATACTATAACCTCCGCTCTGCCCATGACCTACCTCTCCGTAGAGGTATACTATAACCTCCACTGTGCCCATGACCTACCTCTCCGTAGAGGTATACTATAACCTCCACTGTGCCCATGACCTACCTCTCCGTGAGATATACTATAACCTCCACTGTGCCCATGACATACCTCTCCGTAGAGGTATACTATAACCTCCACTGTGCCCATGACCTACCTCTCCGTGAGATCTACTATAACCTCCGCTCTGCCCATGACCTACCTCTCCGTGAGATCTACTATAACCTCCGCTCTGCCCATGACCTACCTCTCCGTGAGGTATACTATAACCTCCACTGTGCCCATGACATACCTCTCCGTAGAGGTATACTATAACCTCCACTGTATCGTTTGCCGTCAAGAACAAGTGTATGCTTTGCAATAGTAGTAAAAAAAAAACTATCTTAGTTTGCCATTCTCAAACTGTAGTGCGAGATTGTAGTACGATTCAAGCAGGCTATGTCGTTGGTCAGTTCTGACCTGTCAAATAATATTTACGCGGACAATAATAACATATTTTTTGTAAAGTCGGAGCTACCAAAAGCTGTCGGTAGAACTACACTGAACTATAATACCATAGTTTTTGTAAAGTCGGAGCTACCAGAAGCTGTCGGTAGAACTACACTGAACTATAATACCATAGTTTTTGTAAAGTCGGAGCTACCAGAAGCTGTCGGTAGAACTACACTGAACTATAATACCATAGTTTTTGTAAAGTCGGAGCTACCAGAAGCTGTCGGTAGAACAACTCTGAACTAGCTTAAGTGATCTTGGGGTTTTAGAAAAATATTACCCTTCGCGTTACTGGAGAGATTAATGCAAAGAGCTATGATTTTAACACCCCCCCCCCACCGTTTTTTCCCACACTTGAGTGTTGGATTGTAATCACACACTAGTTTGATCTGGATCTCAATCCCTCTACTTTAGAGAGCTTGTTTCGGTTGTCGATGTTGACTTGTCATCGTCTACAAACTCGTGCCCGAACCGTCATTCATCTGAAGATGCACAACAGGTGGTTACTATAATAGCTGTCAGGGGGTAGCTTCAGAGGCGAGGGGTGTACACGTGTACAAGCACGTGACGTTTTTATTACTGGAGTCCAACTCTAGTTGTATAGTGTAGATCCTGTATAGCGATAAAACACCAGTTTAACAGTATTTCAGATGTTCAGTGCCTTTTAACATTTAGCGTGAATGGGTTCTATGGTTTTAAGAATGACTAATCAGTAACTGCTACTATCGATAGGTTATCAATTAGAGCGTTATATATTAGGTTATAACTCATAAAAATACTTCCCATATGGTTTGAACGTACTGCAAGACTTTCTACTTCAATTTTTATAGTTATAAATTACATGAAAAAAACAAACAAACTTACGTCCGAAACTCATTGAATCGTTTAAAAACACGTTCTTAATATCTCGTTATAATTTCTACACGTTCTTGAAGTAGCAGACGAAAAAATAAAATAAAAATGTATTATCATATTGCGCCATAAAGAAGCCGGCCACGAACTCGTGAAAGATATTCTTGGCGATTTCGCTTTGTCGAATTCATTACCATGACAACGACAAAAGCTTCCAAGTCCTTCTCCCCTTTTCACATCACTTCGAAACAGCGTTTCACCATGGAAACGAGTGACTAGATAACGAATTTAACGTGTTCCGCAGCAGAGTTACTGTTATAGTGGCGCGTACATAATTGTGTAAAAGGTTCCTATCTCTTCATAGTAGTTAAACTTTTCTTTACACTACGTTTTTGTGGTCGGCGAGACTGACCAATACTACCGAAAGTATGTCCTATCAGTTATTTAGGTACACAGATTATTACGTGTTTCAGTAGTGTGTCCTATTAGTTATTTAGGTACACAGATTATAACGTGTTTCGGTAGTGTGTCCTATTAGTTGTTTAGGTACACAGATTATAACGTGTTTCGGTAGTGTGTCCTATTAGTTGTTTAGGTACACAGATTATTACGTGTTTCGGTAGTGTGTCCTATTAGTTATTTAGGTACACAGATTATAACGTGTTTCAGTAGTGTGTAGTATCAGTTATTTAGGTACACAGATTATAACGTGTTTGGGTAGTGTGTAGTATCAGTTATTTAGGTACACAGATTATAACGTGTTTCGGTAGTGTGTCGTATCAGTTATTTAGGTACACAGATTATAACGTGTTTCGGTAGTGTGTCGTATCAGTTATTTAGGTACACAGATTATTACGTGTTTCGGTAGTGTGCCCTATTAGTTATTCAGGTACACAGATTATTACGTGTTTCGGTAGTGTGTCGTATCAGTTATTTAGGTACACAGATTATTACGTGTTTCGCTAGTGTGTCGTATCAGTTATTTAGGTACACAGATTATTACGTGTTTCGGTAGTGTGTCCTATTAGTTATTTAAGTACACAGATTATAACGTGTTTCGGTAGTGTGTCGTATCAGTTATTTAGGTACACAGATTATTACTTATTTCGGTAGTGTGTCCTATTAGTTATTTAGGTACACAGATTATTTTACGTGTTTCGGTAGTGTATCCTATTAGTTATTCAGGTACACAGATTATTACGTGTTTTTTTTGTTTTGTTTTTTGTTGTTGTTGTTTTTATCCCAAGTTATAATTTTCCGTAACGTTCAAAACTACTCAATATTAAATTAATTTTTTTTTTCGGAGTTACATTTTTTTTTTCTGAAAGTAAAAATGTGTTTTTTAATGATTCTAAATGCGTGTTTTTGTCGTATGTATTCAAATCGCCCCCTACGAGTTTAAAGTTAATTTAGAAAAAGCTTTTGTAGAAAAATGATTATATGGTTCAAATTTGATGGTCATGCATTGGATATTGGCATTATCAAACAACTAAGTGTTTAGCAGTTTTTAGTTTTTTCGTTTATTAAATTTGGATTTCTTTTTTCAAAAACGACAAAATCATATATACATATATGCCAGTTCCAACTGTCGTTGTTTTATAAGTGATATCACAAACGACAAAATCGTATATACATATATGCCAGTTCCAACTGTCGTTGTTTTATAAGTGATATCAAAAACGACAAAATCATATATACATATATGCCAGTTCCAACTGTCGTTGTTTTATAAGTGATATGAACGGTGATGTCGGCCGTAACTTAGGAGAAAAAATGGAAAAGGTATTATTTAGTAATTCTAAGGTATTGTTCCGGATGCTGCTACTGTTGTTTTCTTAATGCAAAGTTACACAGTGGGCTATCTGCGCTCTGTCTAAATCTGACAAATTACCTCTGACCCCATCCAAATGCTAGAATAGTGGTATTGCTATTTCGTTTTTGAACAGTTCTGTTTATTCAACAATTTTTGTTTAGGTATAACTCTAATAATAGAAAAACACTGCAACTTTGTTAGATCTACTTCAGGTGGCAAGCCTAGAATGAAAACGTACTGTTTTGAGCTATATTCTCAATGCTTTCATTTAAATAATAGCTAGAGGGCGCATGAGGTTAAGATATGCTAGAGTGTCATTGTTTCCCAAACGCCGGTCCTTGACTTGTATCTACAGGTCCGCAACGTGTCTTTGCTGTTGAAAGTACTGCCACTTAAGTTTATTTAAATATTTGATGAGAAAAAGTCGCCTAAGTCTACCTTTTCTTTTTGTTTTCGAAATAAATTGTTTGTTTTTGTTGTAAATATCGTATTATTTTACTTATGTAATTACCAGATATTTTATTTGGAATGTTGGTCCCCGAAAATGTTTTTGGAATTTTACTGGTTCTTGATTACCAAAAGTATGGGAACCACTGTACCAGACTAATAGCAAAATGAATACATTATTTACAAATGCGAGTAAACTGTTCGATCAGAGTGAGTCAAAAGTGAAGTATTTAATGGAAATGTTACGTCTCCGTTTGTGAATTAACTTTCCGTAACTTCGTTCCGACGAAACTTTAGCGACACAAGTTCTTTACTTAATAAAACTGGTTTAGTCTTTCCGAATACAACTTTACGATACACTTATTTTCAACAAGTTCGTTGATATAGCGTTTGTTTTAGCGCGAGGTCAACAATACTTCTGACTGCAGTTCAATTACTCACTATCTTCACACACACATTACATTCCC
>NW_013666122.1:420816-422999 GCF_000517525.1 Limulus polyphemus
CCTCGGAAACTCTGTGCTGGACTTAATGTAGGATTCAAATTCGAGAGCTCTGGCCATTGCATCCTGCATAGTAGAGGGGTGTGCTTGCTTCACTTATATCTTAAGTTGTGGGCTGTCCAAGGCATCTACGAACTAATCCCTCAGCAACAACTTGAGGAGATTGGATGGTGCAGTTGGGTAGGCCTTGTGTGCCAGCTCTTGCAGGCTCTCCCCTTTAGCATGGACTCTCGTCCTAAGCCTAGCCATGTAGACTTCCGACTGATTTTGGGTTCCGTACCTGAGTTCTAGAGCCGCTACCAGTGCTCTATAGTTGTGCCTGTCATCTGCTGACAACTGTCCAAGTATTTCCAGTGGTTGTCCTTTCAAGCTCGTTGCCAGATATACAGCTTTCTGCTCCTCTGTCCATCCATTCATCTCTGCCAGTAGCTCGAATTGTGCTCTATATGCTTCCCACGGTGCCTTCCCATCGAATTCCTGTGGCCTCCTTCGCACTGGATCACTCCTATTACTGACATTCATATCTGGGATGTGACTTCTAACGGGACTGAATATGTCTGCATTAGGGTTTAGCTGCGGGCTCTGTAAGGGGCTTGCCATTGTCTGGGGCTGATTAAGTCGATGGTCAATGTATCTTCCTTGTGTGAAAGACAATAGATCGTCCTTTAACGTATCTAATTCACTTTTAGATTTACTAATGTTTTCCATTTGTACTTCTGGCCACTGTTGTTGACTTTCCTGTAGTTGCTGATGACTTTCCTGCAACTGTTGGAGACTTTCTTCCTGTTTCCTTTCTTGTTCCAGTTGCCACTGCTGTAATTTTTCTTCTTGTTTATTTTCTTTCTTCTCTAACAACTGCTGTAATTTCTCATCTTGTTTATTTTGTTATTCGAGCTGCCTCTATCTTCACACACACATTACATTATTCTCCCGTCATGTTGTCACCCTCTTTTATATACCAGACTACCCTATATCTAGTAAATACTAGAGCATTCGCCAAGGTACGGGATAGTTCTAGAAACGTGGCGTCACACTAGTCATGTGACTCGCTGACGCAACAATAGGTTACAAAAGTACAGTAGTTGGAAACAGTAACTAAGAGAAAGTTAGATATAACTGAACGTCGTACATTTACAGTGTGTGTGTATTATTACTAGTCATTGGTTATTAATATATTGTGATTTTTTGTGCCGTATATATTATTTCTTTTTCTGTGGTTTTTAACATCTGAAAAACCAAAGGAGTGGTTATGTTTAACTTATTTTTCAAATACATGAGATTGTGATTTCAGATGTTCTGTCAGTCTTGTTGAAAGTCTGTCCGTTAGCTCCTCTGTCGTTACCTTTAATTGAATATACCAATCCTGATGTGGCATTTTCAACAGGCTTGGTATCGAGCGGTTCCTTAAAAAAAAAAAAAAAAGCTTTAGAGGGAGGGGGGAGAAAGAAAAGGTAGAGATAAAAATTAAATATATTACTGGTAGTTTTATGTTACTTTCCATAGTTAAACGAGAACTATACCCGGTGTTGTAACTGTTGAAGGGGTGGGGGACAAAGGACTGTAGTTGGAGAGTGGGTGGGTGGGAGAGATTTTCTGAAATGTTGAGTGTAATGCTTTGATATTATTTGTTAAAATAATACACATAAATCTGAATTTGGAAGAGTTTGTTTTGATTTATAGTTTTCACGATATATTGATGAATTCTGATTATTCGAAACGGTGATGGGTAATCTGCTCGTTTCCAAACTTTCATGGGAGTGGGTGGGGGCATACATCGATATTTAAGACTGGTGAAAACACGATTAAAAGTTAGTTATATGTTAAAAAGATAAAGATCTGACCAATTATGTTCTGAAACCTTGTGTTCTTTGGAATTTAGACCTTGTGCTTAATGATTTTCCCTGTTGTTGGTGAAAGCAGTCTGCCAGCTTGGTATTATATATTATACATCTATCCTGTGTGATTTTCAATCAGAAATCCAGTTTATTCATTAACTAATTACAGATTATTTTAGTAACAATCCTGCTATAAACTCTGAGACTTTTTCCGTAGATTTGTTCAGTTTCCATAAAGTTGATACATCAAACAAACAAACAAACAAGAAGCCATGTTACTGTTACAAAGACAAATTAAAAAAAAAAAAAAACAAGATTACGGAAGTCTCGTTTTTAACGGCTGTCTGCATT
>NW_013666122.1:423089-430554 GCF_000517525.1 Limulus polyphemus
AACAAACAAACAAACAAGAAGCCATGTTACTGTTACAAAGACAAATTAAAGAAAAAAAAAACAAGATTACGGAAGTCTCGTTTTTAACGGCTGTCTGCATTTGCAAGGTCAACCAGATCACCATACTCATCAAGGCCCGTGCACGCGTAGAGAGAGCTAGCTGTGTTGGTGAAGAGAATGTACACACTACATACTTCCAATTCAGTATATCGGTCAACAGCAGCATTCTGGTCTAAAAGGATTCTCGGACGTGTTTTTAAAACTATACATATTTCACCAACAGTACTTTTAGAGATATGTACGCATATACACTTAAATTATTAACTGGTGATCTCGGAACATTATCTAAAAATGCAATTTTGTGCAATCAGGATTTATTATTTTATTTTTACAGCAACATTAAGACAAAAAACCACATTAATAATGCGCTCTAGGGCAGTGGTACTCAAAACTTTTAAGATTGTGAGACATCACCCCCTCTCCCGCTTCTCGAAGCAAAATTGAAATAAACAGACTTCTGTCGCACGTGTCTAATCGTCACTGTAGGGGGGAGGGATGAAGTGGTCGTATGTGCGAGTGCTGATTCTATAACTTTTAGTATAGTCAACTTATTTACTACAGTAAGTAATGTCTGCTGTATCTTTTTTTTTTAATGAATCTTCCCATGGTCCTCCGGGATACTCCCAGTGCCCCATTGCTCTAGGTAAAGGGGAGGTCTAGCATGGTCTGGAGATTAGGGCGCTCGGCTGTTAATTCGCGGGTCGCGAGTTCGAATCCCATTAGTGATCATGTTTACCAAAGAACAGTGGAATTGACCGTTAGATTATAATGCCCCCACGGCTGAAATGGTAAAGAGTAGTCAAAGAGTTGGCGGTGGGTGGTGTTGACCAGCTGTCTATGACTGTTAAATTAAGGACTGCTAGCGCGCAGGTAGCCCTCAAGTATCTTTGCGCGAAATTCAACGAAAACAAACTAGAGAAGGGAGGATAGATAGAGAACCAGGTTATTTTTTTGTTTATACGCACATACGAAATGTAATGCTTCAACAGACATATACAGAGCGGAGAAACAAAACCAGAGTTCTTAGACTTGGAAATAATACATTTTATTGTAAATTCCAGCTGTAACTCTAATTTATTGGGTTTTAAAAATAGAAGTATTTATTCCGCCATTATATAAGGTACTCCTGGTGCCACTAATTGAGCATATTAACTTCGTATAAATACAGAAGTCACCTTGAAGCCAATCAGATTTCTTGTTACACGTGCTCATTTTTGGCTATTATATTGTTTGTGCGTACGGGCAAATTGAAGGAAATATCGTAATAGTTTCAAACCCAGCCATTCAGGTTTTACGATGGTAACGAATAAACGTTTGTTACCAGGTTACACCCTGTGGCTCAGCGATGAGTTTGAGGGCTTAAAACAAAAAAAAATCGTTGTTTGACAATCGCGGTGGGCAGAGCTCAGATAGCCCGTTTGTAGCTTAAGAAACAAACAGTTGACCAGAATACACACTGACTAACTCGATGATCTGTCTCAAGTGACGTAATTATAACGCATACAAAGTTATTTCCTACAATTTAAAGCAATAAACAAACAAACAAAACAAAAAACAGGTACAAAACATCCATTTTGGCAAATGAATGACGTGGAATTTTCAACATCAGTTATACAAAACCTGTGTATTTATAGGAAATATGTTAATTTGATACAAAGTCAACGTCTACAGCATGACAGATTAAACGTTGCTGGATGTGTACCGGATTTCTTGTGCTTGTTTTTAGTTGATTAAACAGGAAATATGTTAATTTGATACAAAGTCAACGTCTACAGCATGACGGATTAAACGTTGCTAGATGTGTACCGGATTTCTTGTGCTTGTTTTTAGTTGATTAAACAGGAAATATGTTAATTTGATACAAAGTCAACGTCTACAGCATGACAGATTAAACGTTGCTAGATGTGTACCGGATTTCTTGTGCTTGTTTTTAGTTGATTAAAGTCTTATTTTAATTGCGGTAGCATTTTGTTCATGTTAGAAAGTTTTTGTTTTTAATCTTTAGGGTTCATAGTAAAATTTAATTTTATGTGAAATGTCATGGAATTATGCTACTAGAGGGCAGCACCTGCCAAGATCACCTATATTGTACGAGTATATCAAATATCAGGGTAAGGTGGCAACAGGCTACTAGTTTTCCAGATTAGTAGGTTAAATCACAATGTAAATTGTGTAATACTGTAAATTTACATTTGTTTTTTAATCAAATCTTAAGAATATTAATATGAAGAAAAAAGTATTGTAAAGGAGATTAAGATGTCGGATAATATTTAATTCACAATGATTGATGTAGTTTAGAATATTAACATCTGATCTGAGGTGTATTCATTAATTACGCCAACAGATGTCGCTACTCAGACATCAAAATGTTAATTCACTTGTTCAACGTATTTGAAATTTAACTCCAAGTTGTTGCATCTTTTCCTTGAATACAAGCTGCACTATTGCTTATCTACAATCAAAAATATTCATGTAGTGTGCTCAAAACCTATGTTTTTAGATAACAATTAGCAATTTTTAATTCCTGACTTGGCTATATCACCAAATGTAAAAATGCTATAATTATTTTGTACACTTGGAATCGGTGTTACATGAACCCGTGCGTCAGAACAGCTCTCCCAGTTTCAACTTGGCAAAATGCCATGATTTTCTCACCTCGGGCAGGCACGAGGTTGAAATGTTATTTCTTGTTGTGTTGGCCACGCGAGTTCAGTATGTTTAAATTACAGTAATAGTATACCTTGCGGTGAGATTGGTGGATTAATATGCTGTAAAAGTTACCCCCAACAAACTTTCGTTATTTATACATGACGTGGGGTATTTCGAGGTTGACAGTCATAAGTTTATGTAGCTGTATATATATAATAACAATAAATATTGTTTAACACAATATACAGATCTTAAAGAAGTGCCCTACTTTGGACGATACCTTTGCCTAACAAATGAATACTGGTATTGTACAGGTTTTGAAAATTTTATAATTGGATACTTGCCAATGTGTGCTTTTGTTCTAGAGGGCGGTAGTTAGGTGATAAATTCATGGCTTATAAAAACGTAGAGAAATTAAAAATAAAATGTATTTTATATTTAGATAAATTTCAAACGATGTGCGTATTGTACTAATGAACATATTCCATAGTTAGTTTGAACTGGAATCAAAACTATATTTCCTTTATGCAATAATGTGGACTCTGTGTCGTCACACAAACCGATAGCACCATTCTTTGCTAATAGCGATGAACAATGACCATTTTTATGTTTTCTTATATTTTATTTGAAGATCATAAATATTGTGTGTTATCGTGTGCGTGTGTCTTAGCTTGCTTGACCATTTAATAATTATTCCTGTAATTGTGAACATTTTCACCTTGTATAACCGTCTATGTGCGTGTGTAGTGTTTAAAAAACCTCTAGCATTAAACGCCTGCCAATTTGTGTTATAACCTTTGACATTTTCTGTACGTTGGTTCGATTAATTAACCTTGACAAGAAGTGAATGTGGTCATGAAACAAGTTGTTAAAAACTTGATTAATTTAGTTTCATCTCTCATTATTTCTGCATGCACTAAACTATACATTCCTTAATACCAGTAAATCCCTTGTGAAAATTCACGGAAAACAACTGTACCAAAAAAAAAAAAAAAAAAAAAAAGAACTTGCTAAACTTAGTTTAAAGGACCACTTAACACATTCTTATCAATTTTCTGCCAAATCAGTGAAGCTAATTATGCGTGCCCCCCCCCCCCCCCCACTGTGGGGAGGAAGAATTGAAAATTGTCCAAAATCTAAAAGTAGGTCCTTGGTTTACACGTCCGTCCGTGCCAATTTTCGTGTGAATTCCTGACAGCTTCTCAAACATTTTCATTATGGTACTTCATTATGAACATTTCGGAAAAATAAACTTTAATATTTTTTAATGATCTATTACATATTCTTGTCAGTTGTCTTAGGTCCAACCCCTAACATCCCTTTATCCCACATTTGAATACTTTTGAATTTTTTTTTTCATTGCTATGCTTTGGGAATTAAGAGACGCCAAGCAAAATTTAAATACATTAATTTGTTTTAATTGTGGCAGGAGATCAAAACCAAATAAACCTAGATACACACAACTGTGAATTAATTTACAGAGGTAACGTTTTTTGTTTTTTTTTATCAACATATTTTATTACCCGCTCTCGCGACTGTTTGATTTATTTTCACCCACTGTTCATTCCCGTTATCGCCCCACACATTCAGAAACAAATCGTGCCCTGCACTTTGATCGATGGGTCCGTTACAAGTGTGATGGTCAAATCTCACTAGTTGGTCAGAGTTCCCTACAAGTTAGCGGTAAGTGATATGAACTATAGATGTCTTCCCTTTAATCTGTCACTTCAAAATTGGCCCGGCATGGCCAGGTGGTTAAGACACTCGACTCGCAATCTGAGGGTCGCGGGTTCGACTCCCCGTCACACCAAACATGCTTGCCCTTTCAGCCGTGTGGACTTATAAAGTTACGGTCAATCCCACTATTCGTTGGTAAAAGAGTAGCCCAAGAGTTGGCGGTGGGTGGTGATGACTAGCTGCCTTCCCTCTAGTCTTACGCTGCTAAATTAGGGACGGCTAGCGCAGATAACCCCCGTGTAGCTTTGCGCGAAATTCAAAACAAACAAACAAACACTTCAAAATTAAGGAATAATGGCTCGTCCAGCTGGCTATCGAAGAAAAAAAAATCTATACTATTCAGTGTTTAGCTAAAATTCAATAATCATAAAAATTGGTGATAGTTTGAATCCTGTGAGGGCTCTTTTAATATTTCATCTCTGGATAAACTGTTGCACTCGTTTTTGTAGGTTAGGAATACTTTTTTTTTTACATACTGTTTACCTCAGTATGACGAACAGACTTCTTTTTCTTCTACAAAACGTGTCAGAGCTGTTAGTTCTCAGAGCTTACACGTGCCACGAACTAGGGGTTTAATAGCACGGAAATCGAGGGAGAGACAGATGATTCTGTTTCTTTATGTATTTGTGACATCGAAGAGCTACCTAACTAACACTCTTAAGCCATGATATTTGTATTGACAACCACTTAAGGTTGTATGGGGTGTTGTGCTACAAAACGTCCCAAATTCTTGTCAAGTAGGATCTGTAGTGGTTCTTCCCATGTGACGACGTTGGTTGGCCTTGTCTTCATCGACAGTTCACGGAAAATTTGCTGTAGAAAATCAATAACGCGTGCGCGCCCTCCTCCTCGTGACGTGTAACAAAAGTGAGGGGGACGGCGTCTCCTCCTCCCCATTTTCGAGCTTGTGTAGACAAGACGCCTCTTGGTGCACATACAGTTCCCTTTCTTCCGTTCTCTTCTCCCCCCCCCCTCCTTTTTATCTTACTATCTCTTCTCGCTTCTATCACTCTTCTATGGGCTGTGCTTTCTGCTCAACTTCCTCCCTCGCATATAACGTGCTCCAATTTTGAAACGAGCACAGTGATTGGACTACCGGTTAAAACCATGTGTGGGAACCTGGAACAACTACTTGATCGGTATCTCGGCTGTCTACCAAAAGCAGTTGGAGTTGTACGATATATATATATATATATATTTCCACTGATACATCGATTAAATGACTCGGGAAAAATAATAAAAATCAGTTGGCTTCACCAAATATTTAAAAAGTGGTAAATTCTGAAAAGATTATTTTATACCCCTATTGCGTAGAAATTATTAAATTAACCGTATCTTCCTCTTCGAAAACATTTCTTCAAGAAGATGGCTGTGATGGTCTGCTGCTGCTTGCTTCATTAAAAAAACCTGTTGAATATGTTGAAAAAATATTGATAACAGTAATAGATTTTAATCTTTACGACATGATATTGTCTCTTTCTGTTGATTTACATTAAAACAGAAGTAATATAGTAATATGTGTTTCTCGCACATATAAAACATTTTATGTTTTTTTGGTAAACTAACCTATTCTTTTTGACTTTTATTATAGTATTTACAATAATGATATTGGCCATGAAATTGAAATAAAGTGTTAAATCAATAACTTTACATGTGTATCTCTTCGTTATTTTGAAAACAGGTGAGGTATGGCGTGCAAATAGACTTACAGTTCTATAAAAGTATCCATTCGTTAAGTAATAGTAGAGAACTTAGCAATTTAAATGTTTGTATATATCACAGTACCGTTACCGGTCCAGATTGTCAACACATTCTCATAACGGATAATGTCTGTGATAATAACACACAAAATGTACTGGAAATATTCCATCTATCAGACAATCTCCAAACGCTGATGTTAATCTTGTCAGCTGTCGTGGAAAATCAAATAAGTGTAGAAAGCTGAGTGCTTACACCCACAATGTCTCAGCTTCTACTGCCTTTCACTGTCTACAGCCAGTTGTGGGAAGGCAGTTACCCTTAAATTTCTTATAAAGTAGAAATGAAATCACCGTAACTTTCCTACTAATTAAACTCCCAATTTCCACCCTTACAAAAGGATATTAAATAGAACTATAATATATTAAATAAAACTATAAGATACTGAATAAAACTAAATAGAACTATAATATATTATATAAAACTAAGATATTGAATAAAACTATAAGATATTGAATAAAACTAAATAGAACTATAATATATTATATAAAAGTAAGATATTGAATAAAACTATAAAATATTGAATAGAACTGTAATATATTAAATAAAACTATAAGATATTGAATAAAACTAAATATAACTATAATATATTATATAAAACTAAGATATTGAATAAAACTATAAAATATTTGATATAAATGTAATATATTAAATTAAAAAGAACTATAATATATTAAATAAAACTAAGATATTGAATAAAATTATAAAATATTTGATATAAAAGTAATATATTAAATAAAACTAAGATATTGGATAGAACTGTAATATATTGAATAAAACTAAAATACTTGATATAAATGTAATATATTAAATAAAACTAAGATATTGGATAGAACTGTATATTACAATATTAAATAAAACTATAAGATATTGAATAGAACTTTAATATATTAAATAGAACTGTAATATATTGAATAAAACTATACACCTTATCTTAAAAGTTCCTATACAGTTCTTACTCCCAACCTCCTCCCTTTCTATTCAATATCTTATAATTCTGTTTAGTTCTATTTAATATCTTACAGTTCTGTTTAATATCTTATAGTTCTATTTAATATTTTAGTTTTATTTAGTTCTATTTAATATCTTGCAGTTCTGTTTAGTTTTATTCAATATCTTACAGTTCTGTTTAATATCTTATAGTTCTATTTAATATTTTATAGTTTTATTTAGTTCTATTTAATATCTTACAGTTCTGTTTAGTTTTATTCAATATCTTACAGTTCTGTTTAATATCTTATAGTTCTATTTAATATTTTAT
>NW_013666122.1:431194-442041 GCF_000517525.1 Limulus polyphemus
TATATATATATATATATATAGAGAGAGAGAGAGAGAGAGAGAGAGTTCGGTATTTTCCCGTCCCTAATTAGGTAAGCCTTGGCCTTGATACCTCCCCACCCCCCACCCTCCCTCTCCATTCGATCCGGGACTTCTTGGAAGCTCGGATGAATATGCGGAGAGTAAGCCAACACGCTGCATCATATCAGTCACGTAACCATGGCAACTCCCTCCCTTTACCTATATTGTGAATTTTTGTTTGTTGAAACTTCGATTTTATATTTAAACTTTTTTTCACACCCTAAGTTTAAAAATGTCATATTGAAAAAAAAACCAGTAGAGTACAGAGGTTTAAAATATTGAAAACAAGTTCGGTTATTAACAAATCGCTAAGTTTTAGATGTAGTGAAAGTTTTTATTTCCAAACCGTTTTTGATATATTTTGTGTAACAGGTGCAGTACGTTTATAGATTTAGAAGAACGAACAGCGATAATTTCTTTTTGGGGGAACCTAACATGATGTTAATTGAAAATTAATAATCGGGGGAAAAAAGGGTAAACAAGTGAATTAGAATTGATTGCAACGGCGTTATAGAATAAATATTATCACAACTTGTTGAGTGACAAGACAATTAATTGTTCGATAACGTCTCTTCAAGTAAACATGCATACATTATGGTCAATGCACGCTGTAAGCGGTATTATTATTGTGTTCAGTAGCGTGTGTATAAGATTATAAATACTTCGTGGCTCTCAAACACTTCCTTTAGGTATTTTAACACCACCACCCACGGTACTTGAGGGATTTCTTTTCAGATCACTGGATACTGGTGTTCTTCCATGAGACGATTGTGGCGTCATCTAGTAGAAAGAAAGCACATTTTTTACCTTTGGTGTTGAAATTTAAAAAATGAATAACTTGACGGTTTACCAATGCGACACATAACTTCACTGTCAAAAATAAATAAAATAAAATTACTAAACGTTAAATAATACTTGTTTCACTAAATCGTTTCAGGAGAACTAAAGTCTATGTTATCTCTTACCCTCTTAAAATAAATATTTTTTGTTATTAAGAACAAAAAACTAAAAACTTATTTGTTTGTATTACTTTCCCATTTTCAGAATCCTTCAGCGCCCAGTCCTTTGGGTCAGATGCCACCTAATGAAGGTATGCCAGGTGGGCCTATAGGACCAGGAGGCTTCTTTCCAGTAAGTATTAATAATTAAGGGTACTGGCTGACTGATAAAACACAATAATAATAATAATATTAAACTTAATGTAGCTTAAAGAACAAGGTACTTTTATTAAAACTTATAACACGTAAAAGCTCTTGACATAAATAGTTCTTATGTAATTTTTTAATTATTCTTTTGCTGATATGTTTCTTTAGAAATAGTAGAGAAAGTAATATAATAAGACACATCTCTGTAATGTAAGCAAATCGAATCAATAATGAAGCATTGAAGATAGAAATTGTGCTATAACTTAATAATAGATAGAAAAAAATTTTGTTTTTTTTCAAATGAAAAATGTGCTATGAAGTGAAATCCAAAAAAAGACAAAAAGTTGAAATACCATTCTTCCCTAATTCCATTCCCCCACCCCCAGTTATCTTATGAGTTTCTTTATCTTTTGTTTTCAACTCTTGAAATGAAGAGTAATAACTATTTAGTGGATTTTATTAGTCTGGTTACAAAAGCTTTCTAAGGGGGAGAAATCTGGGAAAATTCCAACACCAAGTGTAGGTTTTAGTAGAGAGTGCATTGTTTAACCACTAACTTGAAACAATGTTATTCATGAAAGATTACAATAAACACCAATACTTCACAGAAATGAAAAATATTTTGTTATAATTATAAATTTAAAGAAAGTTTTCATTTAAGCATCTACTTACATACAAGTTAATTTTGATTTGTGACTTTGTGCCTTTTAAAGGTATCATTAATTAAGAAATTTGTGACCAGTGGGAGTCCTTTCCAGTATTGCAATAAATTATCTGAAGCTGTCACAACTGAAACTTGTTTTGTTGTCAGTTGAAGAGATCTTTAATGTTCCTTTTAAACTGAAGTTGACATAAAAAAAAGGCTTACTTATATAGACAATAAAAATCTTATTCTTAACCCTTTGTTCTTCTGAAGAATAATAGTCAACTATTCAAAAGCGCTCGAGTTTTGGGTCTTATTTTAAGTCTATTATTCCTAACAGGGGTACTTTAATATAAAAGATAAAAACTTAACACACCTGATCTTCCTTTGGCTTTATGTCTACACTTCATATCACTAGAGAGGTACACATATCTTACTTTATTTTGATTCAGATTTTCTGGAAGACACCCTTTAGTGAACATACTAGTGTTTTAGATGCTGTCATTTTTATTTTTGCTTGGCTATATCACTTTTCATCAGTATAACATTTTAATTAATTTTTTTTCATATCTTTCTTTCTGTACTTTACTACTGTAATTTTTCAGCTGATTTGATTCTCTATTATTTACATGATTGCCAGATGTAATCTTAGACCACACACCAAGTATGAAAAATCGTACAAAATGCTCTAATTGGTCATATGTTCCAAAACAAACATTCACCATTGTATTTCTCTTAGATTCAAGTTTGGGTTTTTGTCACCATTAGATAGTTTCCAATCCCTATACTGTAGTAGCAGTAGTGGATTACAATGTAATCAAGCTAATGGCAAACTCACACACACACAAAAGTTGTAGTTTCTCTGCAGCTTTGTTATTGGATTTCAGTAGTTAGTGAATGCTTTTTATGACCATGTTACTGAACTCTGGATTGAGGTGCAATAATGTGGGGACTGTTGTTATGGTAAAGTATCATAGGACTGTTGTCTGACGAGGTATCATGAGAATTTTCTTATTGTACAATATTAAGAGGCTGTCATTATGGTACAGTATGTGGACTATGGCTATGGTAAGTATTGTGGGTTTTGGTACAGTATTGAGGGACTGTTTGTTATGGTACAGTTTGCATAAGATACCAAGAAGTTCATAATCAAGACAAGTTTAGTATCATAGTCTGTAATTCATGAAAAACCTGTACTTTATCTTGGTGAATAGTAATAATAAATTATATTTGATTGGTGTGGGTAAGTGTTGCATAATGTCATTGAACTACATTAATACTAAGAAGTTCATAATCAAGACAAGTTTAGTATCATAGTCTGTAATTCATGAAAAACCTGTACTTTATCTTGGTGAATAGTAATAATAAATTATATTTGATTGGTGTGGGTAAGTGTTGCATAATGTCATTGAACTACATTAATGGAATCAGATCAACCTATCTTTACAAGAAATGTTTTTACCTGAGAGCCTGCATTTACTTGACATTTTTTAAAGTGAAATTACAAGGTTTCCTGAACACAAGTACTTTAGCCACATTTCACATGATACATTAATACTTCAACAACATGCTGCATTGCTCTGATCCATACAAATTAGAATAACTGGGAGGTTAGTCTGAATATTATAAGTGTCACGTTTATTCTTATTTTATTAATACAGAAATTTGTGATCCAGAAACATATCCATTCCAGCAAGAAAATGTGTGAGGGCATTAAATGAGGAAGTTTGTGTTTTGATTTATCCAATGTGTTTAATCATCATCAAAACTGTGCAACAGAGCTCACTGAACAGCATCAAAATCTGGAATGCCTTTAAGTAACATATCTCTTGTGAGTGTCAACTTATCGTTAAATATTTTCCATTCTCTTCTTTGAAATAAATTTAGAGACAAAGACAGTATATGTCTTTCAGATGCCTGGCTCAAGCTTTTCAAAACAGATAACTTAAGTTAACTCACTTGGCTCATGAATTTCTTGTATCTGGTATTGAATGTGTTTGAATTGAAATCAGGATACAGTATAGTTGCACATACACAATTATATGCTGTCTTGTCATCAGTAGCGAGGCATATCAACTCAATTTCTAAACGTATTTGTAACATAGAAAAAAAAATACACTGAAATATTTTTGTAGCACTATACAATTTGTTATTACCAAAACATAAAGTTTTAACATACCTTCAACTTCAGAGCACAATCAAGCTTTTGTGTTCATACAGACAGCACATGTTGGTGGTTTCAATCCCAAAATTCACTTCTTCTGGTAGTACATTCTGTTTGAAATATTTCGGATTAATAAGTTTAAGGCTAATGATAAACTCTACTCATTAAGTACAATATGTTTTGTTTTAAAACACACGTGCTTAAGAAGTTCCATTCATTAGAATATGAGCAAACAGTTATAGGGGAGTACACTAAATGCATTTGGTTGACATTTATGAAATACCAGTAATTAGAAACCACTGTTAATAGGTTACTTATATTCTTCTCACATGAAGAACCGCTAGTTAGAAACCTCATGAATGGCACGGTGAGTAGTAAGGTACCTATATGACTTATGTCAGTTGTTAATAATACCAGGAAAATGATTGTATATTTTGCATTTCAGAATTATCAGGCTACCAGGTTGAAGATTGAATGGTCAGAGTCTTAGTAATAGAGCATTGACAAGAGAAAACTTTTTCAATAGTGCTAATAAATAATGGTTGTAAGGCTTAGGCTTTTTACATTATTATATCATAGATACTGTGGTCTTAAAGCTTTAAGTAAATATTCTCCAATCAGATAGAAAACCACACTTATATTTGGAGTCTAAAAGTGGGAAGTAATAATCGCTTTACAAACAAAGATGTGTCACTTGATACACTTTTTGAAATCAGTCATACATTGTAGAAAATAGTTCCAGTGATAATGATTTGTCATCTTCCATAAAGTGTCATTGGTGTAAGATAAACAAGAGATAGAAACTGTTAAGAAAAACCTGTAACTGAAGTTGTTCTATCAATGGAGTTCCAGTAAAATACACGTTTTTACTGCAGATATTCCAGCAAGGATTAACAAATTTATTATTGTACTTCCAGCAAAATATAAGCTTTCTGTATGATATAATATCCTGTAATAAAGATTAACAATTCTGTTTCGAACTTTCAGTGACATACAAACTCTACTGTACGATATATCAGCAATCAAAGTTTATCAGTTCTGTTATTGAAGTTCCAATAGAATTTAAAACTCTACTGTATGATATATCAACAAAGTTGAACAGGATACGTTATAATACATCAACCATGTTAGACCTGCCATATCAAGTGTTGACAAGGCCTTTTATCAAATACGAGGGCTGTAAAACTCTCCTGTATGATATACCAAAAACTAATGGTGAATAAGTCTGTTAATGGAGTTCCAGTAAAATATAAAAATTTCCTGTATGATACATCAAAAATAAAAAATGAGTAAGTGTGTTAATGGAGTTACAGTAAAATATAAAACTCTCCTGTATGATATACCAAAAATAAAAATGAGTAAGTGTGTTAATGGAGTTACAGTAAAATATAAAAATTTCCTGTATGATATACCAGAAATATAAAATGAGTAAGTCTGTTAATGGAGTTACAGTAAAATATAAAAATTTCCTGTATGATACATCAAAAATAAAAAATGAGTAAGTCTGTTAATGGAGTTACAGTAAAATATAAAAATTTCCTGTATGATATACCAGAAATATAAAATGAGTAAGTGTGTTAATGGAGTTCCAGTAAAATATAAAAATTTCCTGTATGATATGCCAGAAATATAAAATGAGTAAGTCTGTTAATGGAGTTACAGTAAAATGTAAAAATTTCCTGTATGATACATCAAAAATAAAAAATGAATAAGTGTGTTAATGGAGTTACAGTAAAATATAAAACTCTCCTGTATGATATCCCAGCAATCAAAGATGACTAAATAAATTAATGGAGTTCCAGTAGTGTATGAAATACTCCTTATAAAAACCATCAGTTAAAGATGGTAAATTATGTTGATCAAGTTCCATTGGAATTTAAAACATAAAACAAAATATATAAACTACCAGTGGTCAAAGTCTAATCAATAAATCTGTGGCATAAGTTAACAATCAAAAATAAAACTTGCATAGAATCCCAATGGTCAAGGATAAACATCCCTTGTTAATGAAGTCCAACAAAATATATAACAATCCTTCTCTCCTATATAAAAATGACTATAATTAAGGAGAAATCATTTTAGCTAATTAAATGAATGTATGATCTAACAACTGAAAATATTTTACAGTATCTCTGTTTAAGTGCTGATGACAAGCAAAAATGTTATTTTTAAGGATTATTTTTTCATACAAAGTTCATTAGTCTACAACTAGAGGGAGCCAACAATAAGGTAACTATAGTAAAAGATTGATTTATCGCTAGCCCTTTTTGGTTCATCTGTATATTTAGTTTATGGTTGTCTTACCTAAAATTATTATTACCACTAAAGTTTTAATATGCAACTGTAAACTGTAAGAAAGGGAAACAGTGCAGATAAGCAAACAAGTAACCATATCAGTTTCATTCTCTTTATTTAAATAAGGTGCTGTAATGTTTGTAATTTGACACTTTGCTGGTCTTCAATAGATCCCGTTTTGGCAGGTTCTGGTTCATAATATCTGCTCTGGATTGACAGTCTGTTTCAAAAGGATTAAACCTTGACAATGTTTTGTCACTCTCAAGGGTTTTTCTGATAATGCACAAGTGCTAAAACATTAACACTTTCCAAGCATATTGTCTTTTCAGAAGCTCACGCACTTCATATCGTGCTAACGACTTACTTTGTCATTTTTATGAACGTATTTGATCATTGTGTGTGATCAGCTGTTTCTACAGTTTTTAACTGACTTTTCACCAAAATTGTTCCTTGTACCATGGAGTTGTGTATCTTCCAAGACAGACAAAATTTCTGTTTTACAGAGTTACCTCCTCGGGTTTTTTTAAATAGAGAAATACTTTTTTTTTATAATGTATGTATCGCCTTGTATTTGATTCATACATGCACTTGGAAACCCTGAAGAGTGTAATGGTCAAAATTATAGTTCCTCATCGGAATTATACACAAAGATCTAGTTCACACAAATGCAAAACAAGTTGATCTCCCAAATCACATAATTTAAAGCTAATATGTTGTTTATTTGTGGCCAACCATGGTCGAGGAACAAAAGTTTTATCCTGTATACATGTGATTCCAGTCTGATAAAGATCTAATGTCATTACGTCACTTCTATGGTTCCACATCTAGTGGTAACAATGCATTAAGTTCATTGTTAACCCCAAATCACGTGAAGCCAAATGATTTATTTATTTATTTTCTAACCTATTGGTTTTAAATTTGTTTTTAAAATGTCTATGATCATTATTGGTAAGAGGCTTACTTAATTCAATGCTTTTTTTTCTGCTAACTTTGAGCAAGTTATATGTCATGGATTGTAAAGATTAAAGTGACTCCAAGAGGTTAAATATTAGTTGTGACCTTTTGTTTAATCTTTTATCCTAGTTAATGTTTATAATGTTTATCGCCCCCAAATTACTCTTATGTTAAAGGTAACCAAGAGGTCAGGTACTATTTTTTTATGATATTTTTTTGGTGAACCTTGACCTAACTTGTAGGTTTCGAGTCCTATTTATGTGGTAAACTCAGTGACCCCAAGGTCAAGCACAGAAAGGTAAATGCTGTTTAATAAATACCAAACTTGATTTGATCTTTAATGATTAATCATTCAATCATCATTTCAGTTACTTTACCTTTCAGGGCATTGTTTGTTGTCTCACAACTCTAAAATCCGGGGTTAGATTCCCTGCCGTGGACAGAGTACAAATGGGCCATTGTGAAGCATTACACAAAGACACCTTCAGTTTCGTGAGGGATAGTGTGAGGTTCAGGGTAGTGATTACTTCCTAGAAACAACCAATAATTTAGTTATTTTTAAGAAATAATATACTTGTAGGTCTCGTCTTTCATACACATACACTTAGATGAGACATAAGCAATAATAATAACAACAACAACAAAAATACATGGTTTAAGTGTAAGTCTCCTCCTCCCTTTCTTTAGTCACTCATATTAAAAGTGCTGAAATTTTGATAAAAGAGTTAACATATAAAGTGTAATAGACTTAAAATAAGACACAAAACTCGAGCGCTTTCGAATAGTTGACTGTTCTTCTTCAGGAGAACAAAGGGTGAAGTATAGTCAACTATTCGAAAGTTTTGGGTCTTATTTTAAGTCTAAAAGTGCTGAAATATATTGCTAGGAATTACTTGTAACGTACTGCAATGTAAATAATAATCTGAAGCAAAAGTTAGCTTATAATCTATACATTAGCGAATACATGAAGAAATCTTGCGTTAGTAGTTTGAAATAAAAACTGTCAAAATTTGTGATTCTCAGATACATGGAATGAAACGCATGAAGAATATTTATATATTTTATATTTCTATTCCGGACAAGCGTAGAAACATATTGACGGAAGATGGAGCCACTGAGCTTCGTTTTTCACGTCACTTCAGTATTTGTAATGTTTTCTTTTCTCACCTACTTTCGTTCTTTGTCTGTAGTTGCATTTAATTTGTAGGTTCATTAAAGAATTGATTAAAACATATGTGTTGAAGCAGAACGGTATTCCAGCATACACTTTTCTATAAAGATTTATTGTCCCCAGTACGACGTAAACCCATAATAAGGTCGTCAGTAATGTATGAGAATAGAGCCCTCTATAACACTGCTTTCTAGAAGCCGTGATAAGAACAATCTTGTGGATTCCTGAAGCTGGTTACTGTGAGATATTATTATATGGAATCTACGACAGTTGTTTCTCGCGTGTTATCGGTCCACGTGGAATACCACGCACAAGATTTAAGGCACGCATGTTCGTGGTGCTATTATTTATTTCTATCGTACGTCGTCTCACAAAAGCTGCACACTTAACTATGATTTATGTTACGAAATTTACTAACTCTTCTTCCTTCGTTAAGAACGAACCTGGTAGTCTAGTATCACGCCCTCGTTTATTTATCGCGATTAGATTAGGCCCCTCAGTGGCTCAGCAATATACCTAAAGGCCTATAGCGCTAAAAAACATATTTCGATACTGGCATAGCAAATATAGCCCAAACAAATGGTTAAACTAGAACAGCGATGTGTATTTCATGTTCATCTTGTCATGATGTACAATTGTTGTACCATACACCTGGTTACTTCCCACGGTTAAACTAGAACAAATATTTGTATTTAATGTTCATATCGTTGTGATGTACAATTGTGGTACCATACACCTGGTTACTTCCCACGGTTAGACTAGAACAAATATTTGTATTTAATGTTCATATCATTATGATGTACAATTGTGGTACCATACACCTGTTTACTTCCCACGGTTAGACTAGAACAGAGATGTGTATTTAATGTTCATATCGTTATGATGTACAATTGTGGTACCATACACCTGTTTACTTCCCATGGTTAGACTAGAACAGAGATGTGTATTTAATGTTCATATCGTTATGATGTACAATTGTGGTACCATACACCTGTTTACTTCCCACGGTTAGACTAGAACAGAGAGGTATTTAATGTTCATATCGTTATGATGTACAATTGTGGTACCATACATCTGTTTACTTCCCACGGTTAGACTTGAACAGAGATGTGTATTTAATGTTCATATCGTTATGATGCACAATTGTGGTACCATACACCTGTTTACTTCCCACGGTTAGACTAGAACAGAGATGTGTATTTAATGTTCATATCGTTATGATGTTTAGCATATTCATTATCATCCATTGGGTCGGGCTAAGTGGCCCTTGTCCTACAAAATATCGAACAGTGTTCTTTATTCATTTTCTTGCATGTTTTATTTTACATCTTCAACAAATAGGTCTCCCTCTTAAAACGTTTGTTGACACCATATGTTTTCAGCATAGAAGGGTCGTCGTTCCCCCCAAAATGAGGGTGTATGTTTCTGAATCCTTGTCCCCAATTGGCTACACCAAAGGCTCGGCTCGCATCTGATGTCATTAAAAGTCTTTATGTTGAAGATTGTAATTGCTGCACGTTTCCACGTACTTATGTGAACTGTCAAGAACAGGACTGTAATATTCTGAACATCTGTCCAGTTTCAGAGGATATGACCTTTGTATGATTACAGTTGGAAGCCTTTCTCGACACTTGTGGACTGGACGTCGTCCAGGGCTCAATTAAGACCTATTCATAGGCCATTTCACTCCTGTGCTCTCCTCCCTCCCTTTCTCTACAATTTTCTTTTGCATTAAAATATCCTTCAAAACAACCTTTTAAAAGTTTTTCTTAAAGTTAAAAATTATTTGAGAAAGCTATTAAAGTATACGATTATAAGCAACCGTCTTCTCTGCTTTTTGGTTTAAATCGATACTGGCGTGCTCAAGTGATTAGCATCCTAGTTCTGTACAAACATGGACGTACCTTAAGATTGACTGTCACATCCCACTATTTTATCAGTCAAGAGTTGGCGGTGGGTGCTGTTGACTAAGTTATATAGTCTTTATTTGTTGACATTCTAAAAACTTATTCGTGAAAACAAAGAATAATATTTTATAATATGCCAGTCACCGTACTTCTGCCATATTCAATATCCACGAGGCCTTTCGCTCTATACCAGAGCTCATGAGGTCGGCAGGAATACAACAGACATAGTAATGTTCTAGGCGCTATTTATATCATCAGATTTCATAGACAACGACTGTTGTGGTGTGACCTACATTATTATGTAGTGTATTATGTTTATTATCAATTTTATTTAAAATGGAGATGGCTATGTACAAATAATCCTTGTGTAGCTTTCCATTAAAATTATAAATTGTTTGTTTGTTTCTGAATTTCGCGCAAAGCTACACGAAGGCTATCTGCGCTAGCCGTCCCTAATTTAGCAGTGTAAGACTTGAGGGACGGCTCCTAGTCTTCGCCCCCCACCGCT
>NW_013666122.1:442982-460481 GCF_000517525.1 Limulus polyphemus
CCCCCAAAAAAAAAAGTGGGTACAATTTAATGGTTTTTCGACACACACACAAAAGTGGAACCGGGGTTGGAATGCCAGCAACAAATACATATTTTAATTTGCCAAATTTCGAGGTGAACTTTCTCCTTCAACATCCGAATTTGTTGTTCAATACCTGGTGTCACCCTTCTTCAGAGTCATCAATATATTATATTGAACTAAAGCTGAATGACGTGTATCTAATTGATAGTCTTAGAATTTTATTTTTTATTACAGAAACTTTTTAAAGCTACATCAAATTTCACCACACTGTTTCATATATTATCAATACACATTTAATGCTCTTCCACCTGTAGAACTTATACACACATTTAATGCTCTTCCACCTGTAGAACTTATACACACATGTAATGCTCTTCCACCTGTAGAAGTTATACACACATTTAATGCTCTTCCACCTGTAGAAGTTTCTGGAGGTATATTTATAGAGTGATTTTCACTTTCCATATCTCAGTACAAGAACTGAAACTAAGGTGAAAGCCCCCCAGTGGCACAGCGGTATGTCTGCGGACTTACAACGCTAGAAACCGGGTTTCGATACCCGTGGTGGGCAGAGCACAGATAGCCCTTGTGTAGCTTTGTGCATAATTAAAAACAAACAAACAAACTAAGGTGAAAAAATTAAAGTTACTTTTGACTTCCAATAAACATCATTTAAATTTACAAAATGTACTAGGATTCGCTCCCTAGTATCCCCGTCCCACCAAACATACTCGCCCTTTCAGCCGTGGGAGTGTTATTATGTGACGGTCAGTCCGACTATTCGTTGGTAAAAGAGTTGCTCAAGAGTTGGCGGTGGGTGGCGATGACTAGCTGCCTTCCCTCTAGTTTTTCACTACTAAGTTAGGGACGGCTAGCGCTGATAGCCCCAGTGTGCGTTTTGAGTCGTAATAATACAATATTAATTATCACTTTCTCCCTGGGGGACATTGTAAGTTCTGATAAATATAGCATTTAAGTTTACAAGATTTAATATAACTCGCCCACTTATGATTGGATACGAGTAATATTTTGTACCACATAATTTAAGTCTCACCCCCCACATACACACATCTAATTAAGTATGTAAATATATCGCCACCTAGTGTATCTGTAATATCGTAAACTGGAACGAATTCAGACATGTGTAATAGTCTCTAGTATATGATTTTATTTTCAAATACAATGCTATTATTTGAGGACTGTTTAGTGTTGCTTTACATGAACATGTGACAACTATAAAGCAAGATATATTTAAAGATAACCTTTTTATGTATTTTAAGAGTAACTCGTGTGTACGAAGAGACATAAAATATGAACCCAAAATTGTTTTAACTTAAGACAAAATGTAAAAACTTGTCCCCTCCCTTTGGTAGCATCACTATTCCCCAACTGTAAAAAATGAAGATAAATAAATAAAAAGTTTGAAAACATTGTAGATACGATTTTACAACTAATGAATCTAGTTTAACGAAGCATTAAAGATTTACTGGGTGAATTTGTTGTAACGCATTTAAAATAGGTAATTATTCTGTATTCTCTCCATATAATTATCATCCTTTTTCTCTCTCTTCTCTTTCTCTACCTTTTTTATTGGTATTTATTTACTACTAATTTTGTGACTTCAAAGGTTAGACTAGGGATTACAAAAAAACGAAACAAAGTAAGTGTGTTTGTTTCTTTGTAATTAAGCACAAAGCTACACAATGGGCTATCTGTGCTCTGACCACCACGGGTATCGAAACCCGGATTCTATCGTTGTAAGTCCGCAGACATACCGCTGTGCCACTGGGGGGCTATATTCTGTATTAAGTTATTAAAGATTGAGAAACAGGAGAACATTAATTAAAATAGTTTTAAAAGAAAAAGGGAAAGGGGAAGGTATATTTGACAAGCTTAAACTAGTTTATTTTTGACAATATTTTGATAAAAAACAACAATTATGTGTTTAATTAGGTTTATTTACGTTATTTTAAAAGTAATATTTAAAAGTTGTTGTTATCTGTAAAGTTATATGGTCATGGTTATAAAAATGGGAAGTTTGTTGCTCTCGTCGCCTTAAGACTGCAGAAGTAATCTAATATTTCATATCGTATATTTATTACGAGCCAACCACAACAGATGTATTGGGTACAGTCTATGATTGGTGTTGCTAGCACGTTATAGTATCAAACTAATCAATTTTTAACACGTGTGGTGCAATTGCAAGTGCCTGTCCAATACCCCCCAAGAGCTTCAGTAAACATTCAAGAAATGGGGGGTCTCTTTATTTATGGATTTCCAGTTGCTACCGCCCGCTGGTGGTGAATTAACTAATTTTATTGTAAACCACTGCAAACCATGCTCGTGCGTGTTTTCAGAATATCGATACATATCTAGTTCGGTATTTTATTCGGTTCTCTTCTGAAATAATCTATGCGGTATTCTGACAAGCAAAAGCTAGTTGAATCACTGAGGCTTCATTATGTTAATAGCTTAAAAATATCTCTCAGGATATAACTTTAAATTGTATGGTGTAGCTCTCGTACACATTTAAAAACATTCTTTACGAACTGACGTAATGGTTAACTTGCCGTACTGTAGATCCCCATGATCCACGGTTCGCGTTACGTTATCGGAAAATCGCGCCCCGCACATGGGAGTCGTAGGTGCGTTATAAGAGTGGCGGTCAAATCTCACTAAGAGTAGGCGAAAGTTTGGCGGTAGGTGCTGTTCACTATCCGTCTTCTAGTCTATCAGTTGAAAATTGGGGATGACTAGCGCAAGTAGCCCTTGTATGTTTTGTAAATATTTGATTTGTATCAACTATTAGCATTTTAAGGAAGACTGATTATATGTGTGACTGTATATATTTCAGCTACTAACTTTATAAGAGATCCATTAAACTAATCATTGGATATTGTGCCTTTTGTGCAACAGAAGCTCATGCTTCTAGCGCCTTCTAGCGGTTCAAACCAGTCATTAAACAAGACGAAACAAATCCTAAGGTGTAGTTGTGTTAATTCTTCGTATTGTGTTGGCCAATTACCATTAAGTCGAACGCTCATGGCTTAATGAAACTAATTTATTTAATAAAGTGTGTGTGTGTGTTTGTATGTAATATAATATACATGTTAAAACTAATTTTCTAACATTCTTCTCGTGCCTCCCTTTGCCCCCAGTGGCTAAGCGGTATAAATGGATGCTTACAACACTAAATATCGGGTTTATATACCCGTGGTGGCCATAACCCATTGTTTAGCTTTGTGTTTAACAAAAATCAAGCCAAAACATATCCCCCCTTCCTTTCCGGGGGGGACGACTGTTTTAGAAGTTAACCAGATGTATCTTGTAAATAGCCTTAATTTACTTCGTGGCGAACAAAGCATAGGAGGTTGAGACATTTAATTTTGTAGGAACTATTTTAGATGGAAGACGCTTGATTACCGACTTGTTTTTATACAGTTCACTACCAGGGGGATTCGCATCTTGCATCACAATTATATGTTTTGGCTCTTGCAGCATTAAATGTAAAAAAATTCTTGTCTCAAAAAGTTGAATACAGTCACTCATTTTCTGTGTATGGGGGGCCCAGCTGTAATTATTGGGGTTAGTTGCTATATTGATGGTATTTGGCCCCAGCTGTAATTATTGGGGTTATTTGCTATATTGATGGTATTTGGCCCCAGCTGTAATTATTGGGGTTATTTGCTATATTGATGGTATTTGGGCCCAGCTGTAATTATTGGGGTTATTTGTTAGATTGATGGTATTTTTACTTTACATTTATGTGTGACTATGTGTTATTAGAAATCCTGTAATTAATGAAGTCATGGACCTTCAAGTTTTAAATAGTTTAGAAAATTGTTTTAAAAAACCCGATGTGGTCCATATCGGTGATCCTAGGGTTAACGAAGTACTTGAGTTAACTCGATTGACAGAAGAACTCCGAGCTCTAAAAGAAGTATCACTGACTTGATCACTAACCGAGTTCATGCAGTTGTTTGAAAATGATGACCAATGTAGCACCACATTTCCGGACTCTTTTTTTTTTTTACCCTCTTCTTTGAAACTTCCCTTTCTGGACTTTCAGGAATGTTGTAATGTTTCTGTTGGTACCCGTGCTTGGAACCACATCACAGGAATGTTGTAATGGTTCTGTTGGTACCCGTGCTTGGAACCACATCACAGGAATGTTGTAATGGTTCTGTTGGTACCCGTGCTTGGAACCACATCACAGGAATGTTGAAATGGTTCTGTTGGTACCTGTGTTTGGAACCACACCACTGGAACGTTGTAATGGTTTTGTTGGTACCTGTGTTTAGAGCCACATCACAGGAATGTTGTAATGGTTTTGTTGGTACCCGTGCTTTGAACCACATCACAGGAATGTTGTAATGGTTCTGTTGGTACCCGTGCTTGGAACTACATCACAGGAATGTTGTAATGGTTCTGTTGGTACCCGTGCTTGGAACCACATCACAGGAATGTTGTAATGGTTCTGTTGGTACCCGTGTTTGGAACCACATCACAGGAATGTTGAAATGGTTCTGTTGGTACCTGTGTTTGGAACCACACCACTGGAACGTTGTAATGGTTTTGTTGGTACCTGTGTTTGGAACCACATCACAGGAACGTTGTAATGGTTTTTTTGGTGCACGTGTTATTTGTTATTGTAGGGATAAACATGGATGACATTTGTTTGTCATAACAGCTATAAGACACATAGAAGAACCTTTTTTTTATTATTATTGCTTTAGTTTAGTTAGGGCTAAACTTTACCCTACTTAATGCTATCAGTAAATAAACTTATAATGTTATTCTACAACGTAACGTTAGACCTTTTTAAAAACTTTGATAAACTTTTACTATGTTGTACAGATTGTCTACTAAAGTATATTTACGTCCACCTTTTGTTTACATCCATTGAAATGAAGTGCGTACGATAGACAAAAATATTATTATAATAGATATTTATATGTACCAGATTAAAAAGTTAAGTACCCTCAACAAGCTTATACTACTACTACTGAATCGGACACAACTAACATAGGGAAAAACTGTATATTTCTAACGAAAAACCTTATTCCGTGCTAAAAGTTTTGTATCAAGTCGAAATGATTGTGCATTGACAAATAAGATACTTTTTTGTCCGTTATAGTAAAATGTGTATCTCATTTATATGCCTAACAACTGCCTTCAAACTTTTTATTGTAACCACGTTGTTCAGATGTTGTCGTTTCGGTACAGTAATGGTCATATTTGTGGATGTAACACACTACATATCGATTTGATTTTGACAGCGTTTCGAACTAGATAGTATCCGAGAGAAGGCTTCGACCAAAAACGTTGTTAAAATCCAATCACGAATAAATGAAACGGTCGTGATCCCCAGGAGATCTTAAGAAAAGTTTTTATTTGCTCAACTTTACCAATAGCTAGCTCATCACATGTTTACTCATTAAATACAAACAATAAATAGTTTAAGGTATTACGAGTCAGTAGTCATGGTTTTGCTGACTAGGACACTACGGTATAGAATGGACTTTTAAGTTATTTTAGCTTGCTTAACAAATATTAAAAAATTAGAGCAAACGGATCCCCTAAGTTGTACAACAAACCTTTAATTCGTTATTTTTATTTGATCAACCGTATAATCTGATACTCCTGTCTTATAGTTGTAGGAATTGCCGAAGCTAAGAAAACTAAGTGTTTAAATGTGTCAGATAACTTTTTAAAATCTTACTCGTTTCCTTTATGTTGAATTTTATGATTTTAGAATAAATCTTGGACTCTTCAGTAAAACCCACTGGTTGCTGAGGGCTTACAACATTAAAAATCGAGTTTCGATGCTCGCGCTGGGCAGACATCTGTAGAATAGTATTGTTGCTTTCATGACTACGTCCTAGATTGATCAGTTTATAAACAAGACACAAATGGGGCTAATCCCCCCCCCAAACCTCCTTTTATATAATCTGGATCCACTACGTTCACAGACTTACAGTGTTAAAATCCGGGATTTGATTCCCTGCTGTGGGCAGAGTGCAGATTGCCAATTGTATAGCTTTGCGCTAAACAAACAACACAAATTATATAATGTGGTATGTACCTTACACTTAGAAATAAAATAACTGGATGGGATCAAGTTAGCCACAGTTATTAGCTTACTTCACTTAATGTATCACATGTGTTAAACTTCGATATTTTATCTGACTTGAAAGTGCACAAATATGTGGAGAAAAATTATGAATTAAAGGTTTTCAGCATTTGGTTTACATATGGCAACACACTAAGTTTCCATAACGTTAATTTATTGTACATAGTCGTTATCATTTTCCTTGACTGGTGGTCAGGTGGTTAGAGAGCTCGACTCGTAATCTGCGGGTCGCGGGTTCGAATCCCCGTCCCACCCTTTCAGCCATGGGGGCGTTATAATGTGACGGTCAATCCGTTGGTAAAAGAGTAGTTGGCGGTGGGTGGTGATGACTAGCTGCCTTCCCTGCTAAATTAGGGTTGGCTAGCGCAGATAGCCTTCGTGTAGCTTTGCGCGAAATTCAAAACAAACAAACAAACTTTGACTGGTACTGTTATCGTGCAACACAGAGACTTATTTTATTGTTAATATAAAACATTCTGTTGTTGCCAATGGATTCTACTAGAAAATGTGGTAGAAAACATCAGGATCCTTGGTTCTCATTATGATGAAAATCAAACGATCTCTAAGAATTCCGTAGAGCACTCTTTGCAATATCAATAAACATTGCAGTTATCTTACACCGTATATATATATATATATATATTGCCCTTGAATAGAGAACACGTGGGTTTACTCCTCCCTCCCCCAAACACACACACATATATACTCTAAAACATTTTTTGTATGCTTCAGTACAAAGCTTAAATTGTAATTCCTGGAACGCCTGCTCTATTTTTTCATTTCGCTCACCAAATTGCAGTTTGAACTCAAAGCACGAGTTGAATAGAACCATTATGTTGGAATGTAGCTAACGATAGCTTCACTGTGAAGTCGAATGTATTACAGAACAACCAGTATAAATACAATGGTAGCAATGTGTTTTTCTTGGTACAATCATTAAGTGTCTTTGTACTTTGTTTAGGTACAGCCTGGTGGAGGTAGAATCCATTGAATTAGCATGCATCGCTTTATGTAAACTGTAATAAAGTGTGTTCTGTTCTAACTTTTTTTAAATACTATTAAATTCATCTTCTCATAGAATTGCTATTTTTCGTTATGCCGAATAATTAAGTTAAAAGGTAAGTTGACACCTAATTATTTGCACATATCTGCCGTTGTATGTGTGTTTATACCTATAGTCATGACAGTATAAAAAAATTCGTCCATATCTGAGACTATTTTTAAAACACCACATCTCGATGTTATAATTGATTGTGTGTTTTTATATACTTTCTTGTAAATGCATCGGAACAGTTTGTTTTTATTTCCTTTAATTTTACGAATATCTAAGTACTTTGAACGTTTTTTTTTTATCTAGAACTTTTCTTGAATCACCAAGATTTACAAAATGATTTTGTTAGAAAAATACGCATTCTTTTGAGTTAACGAAAGTTTTTATCCTATTTTGCAAAGCTTTAGCATTGTTATGTAAAGTGAATAAGAAAAAAATCAATTGAATTTCACGTCACTGCCGAGATGAGTGATGGACTTGTGTGTTTGTATACAACGAATCGATTCGATCCAAATTTTTCTCGAAAGGCAGTATATTCAGTTGTGATTTATAAATTCAACTTCGAGTTATATAATACTGTATATATTATTGAAGCTTCGTGTCACCAATAATAATAATGATAATAATAAAAACGGCGTTGTTCAGTAGTAAGTAAGCCTTGCCACCAGAATAGATGAACCTCCTGGGACTCTGTAGCTCTATTGACGTGGTGCTCGTGCTTACTCCCGCCTCACGTTGCACGCTGCTTTTTGCAGATCCATCAAAAGAGGAAATTACAGCGAAAAGCGGGCGGCTTGATGGTAGTTGTAAAAATACTTTTACTGTTACTTGGGGCAGATGGAATGAAAGCCTTTATTTCCTTATTCACAAAAGCTGTTGGAAAGCACTTTCTTGCGTCTTAGAGTTTTAATTTGTGTCATCTCTAGTGATCCACCTGCTGGCGGCTGGATAGATGAAGAGATCGCTGTGGAACAAGTTTCGAGAAAGTGAGTTCATACTAACATCAGACACCGATTACCTAGTTCATCTGTTCTCTTAATCATCCCCAGGGCCCGGCATGGCCAGGTGGCACTCGACTCGCAATCCGAGGGTCACGGGTTCGAATCCCACTATTCGTTGGCAAAAGAGTAGCCCAAGAGTTAGCGGTGGGTGGTGATGACTAGCTGCCTTTCCTCTAGTCTTACACTGCTAAATTGGGGACGGCTAGCGCAGATAGCCCCCGTGTAGCTTTGCACGAAATTAAAGAAACAAACAAACCTAATCATCCAATGGAAAACCAATATCAACTCTAATTCAACCCAAGCTTAGTCACCCAGGAAACTTTGGGTTGATGAAATTAGATGTGCGATACCGTTACCACTCTACTACAGGGTGTCAGTCTTTTAATACTTTTTTCTAGCAAGAAGAAAGCAAGACAAATTGGGGAGGGAGGGGGTCCAAGATTACTGCCCAACCTAATACCAACAAGTAAAACATTTTACTCTTTGATAAAGTAAGTTATATAATCCAAATTTAATTGTAATCGCTAACTTAGTCAACTTTGTGTGTGTGTGTGTGTGTGTGTGTAGCAACTTCGACTCTTTGTTATGATACTGAAGTCCTATTTTAAAATAAGTTGTGATTAACTTCTAAAATGAACCTGGGCTGGAACCGTTTTATCGGGTTAGTCATGGACATTTTTTTTTTTCTGTTCGGCCAAAGAAGTCTGTTATAATAAGGGCGCAGGATGGCCGCATGGTCGAGCTCTGAATTTTGGAGTTGGCGAGCCGGGTTTAAACCCGTGAGATATTACAAAATATTCACCGCATTTAAGTTCTTGTTGCGTTATAATATTAACAGTCAATAACTTAGCGTGGATGATAGGTGTGAGGGCACTGCTGATTGGCTGCCTTCACTTTGGTTAGTAGCCTAAAACTAGGGACGGCGGCAGAGAGCCTTAATAGTTTTGCCATAAATACAAATACTATAGGAATGAGTGCTTTCAATTTTTCACCTCTTCTTCTTTAATGTGAATTATTGTTGGCAAAACCTGAACGATCTCTGAGCCGGACCAGAAGAACAAAAGTAATAATTACTCTCAAATTGTTTCGACTTTTGTGGTATGGTAGATTATTATTTTTTGCCAAAAGTTGGGTGATCGGTTCGAATTCAAACCACAATCGTAAATTGTTGAAGTAATGGGTTTTCTAGACAGTTAAAAAATTACACGTTCACTATATAATGTTTCAGTTATTTCAAGCCTCTAAACTAATATTTGTAAATATGATATTTAGTGCCCTTGCCCAAAATATTTGTAAAGATATCTTACCTCGCTGATCGGTCTAGGTCCACCCAAAGTTACTCGTGGTATTACGGGTATACTTCCTCGAAGCAGGTTTGTTGGGATGAAATGGCTTCTGTTTACACAACAATACAGTCAGACCCCATAACTTGGGAAAATTAGTTATCTTAACACAAAGTTAGCAGTGTCGTGACGAACTCCCAACTCACTCATCTTGGGGACGATAACTTTCTGACAACGGTGGGTAAAATAGTTTATATAATAAAATAAAAAAAGAGAGAAGAAGAAGAGGACAACTGGCTCACTAAGCACAACATTTTCGCTCACCCTTTATGAAAGTTAATTAAGCGAACAGAAGAACCATAAAGACAGAATTATTGATATAAGATTTGATAACTTGTTATTTTACTGTTAATCACAATTTCAATGTACTCGCACAAAGTATACACTCATCGAATACTTTTCCCCCTTTATTTTTGCGCGAATAAAACCTGTTCTTCAACACGACAACTTGCTCTCTCACGCTGTGAACTGGACTGAAGTCAGCGGCAGCTTAAAACTGCAGTTGTCTCCACTAGAGGGCAGTGTTCTCTATGTTTTTGCACCTGGTGGGTGCGGTTGATCCTCCTAACAACTAATTTACTGTCTGTACAAGATGGGTAGCGATGATTAGATGAATGGGGGAACTAGAATGCTACCAAGAAGAACCGAGCCCCCGTCTGTCTTCTAGTTCGTTTCATATCCCCGAGCCGTGTTTTTCTTTCGTTATGAACTACGCCGTGCCTGTTCATATCATGAAGGGATACTACGGCTTTTCTGAGATTACAGCTCGATGAAATGTGCGGCAATTTTGTGTGAGCTGTCAGTGGAGCAGCGTGGTTTGAGAGACGCGCAGCTGTTCCCGGAATTCAAGACCTTCTTTTCCGTAAATCCCAATTCTCTGAGCGCTGTTTGCCCAGAATTTCAATCACGGCTACTAATGGAATTCTCAGCTTTGTATGGTATATCTGAGAAGCTATCCAGAGGCTCTCGATCCGCTTTAGTAGAAACGCACCAGATAAAGATGTTTTACACACACACAAAAACGCATAGTTCAAATATTTGATGTTTTTAGAAAGTTCAGCTCTCGCTTTGTACTTCATGTTTCTCCCAAGCATGAACGTTATGTTTTGTTACAACGAATACCAACGTTCGTGTGTAATTTCTCTAACGTAAGATGATCCAACGTCGTTAAAGATCTTTAAATATAGACATTTGGGCTTAGTTGGATACTTAGCTCTGTAATTTCCATTACTTGTTTCTCTCTCTGTCTATGTTCAGTGAAACATGGTTTCTTTACCCTTAGGTATTGACCAGTGGTTCCCAACCGTTTCACGACCAAGAATCCTTTTTATTATTATTTTTTCTCCCACGGACCCCATGTTTTTGAAAGATTCCCTCTAGCCAACAAACTGTTTTTATTAACTAATAATTAACTCGTTTTCCCATTTTTCATTGTCAAATAAAAGACACATATAATTGAGTGTGCAATTAAAAAAAAACAACAGTATTAAAAAACTTACTTATATAATGAGATCGTATTACCTTCGCTGACCTCCAGGTTGGGAACCACTGGTATTCACTGTTGTTGGTTATGGATATTTCGACATTCAGTGAGGTATATTTTTATTGTTTGTGACATTAAACCTGAATAGTTTATTCTTCCTTAACAGTCTTATGTATTTGATTTTTTTTATACTTAAAATGCAATATAAATAACTAAATAATGCTATTTAATTTAGAAATCTCGAAAAAAATCGCTTATCACTTAGGTGCATAAAGCTAAGTGGCAAAAACTCTTTAAATTCAAGGTTAGTAGCAGTAAAAACAGTGACGTCATAGAATTAGTTCAACTGTATCAAATACTCGGTATTTGTTGGAGTGTAAGAACGTTCGCAGGACTTTTTAAATTTATTTCTTAAACTGTGTATCGCGGGAAGTTTCTAGAGAGTTCCTCGTGCAAATCAAGGTGGGTTAAGGTGTCGTCGGTGAAAAAAAAAATATTTGGGAATCAACTATATTATACATTCTCGTAATTAACTATAAGCCTCGTGGGATATGAACTGCGTTTTATCCGTTTTCCTTTAATATTTTATTTATTCAATAGTGATAAAAGTTGTACTGATTACTAAAAACGTGTTTTTCTCACCCTCGAGGGATGCATCGTGAGAATGTGTATAAATCTGTAAATTTCACTCTCCAGTTTTTTGTTGTTGTTATTTTTTGCATCGTGATTTGTGTTGACTCCATTGAAGTAGAAATGAAAAACCACATGTGAATAATTTATAACTTCTAAACACCTTACATTCGTATAGTTCCTAAAGACTAAATACATGAACCAGTCTTTACAGTTTTCACTTGCTGCTGGGCTGTTGAGATTGGTCATAAAATACAAAATACCGAGTAGTTGCGTTCAGTGAGGCTGGTTTGATGACTCAAGTTTAGCTTCTAGCTATACATGATGTACTGTGAACGGCATGTTGAATACGCAAGTCTAAAGATGGCGCTGTAATGAGTAAATCATCTGCTTCAGATTAAGCGGCTGTCTTTTAAGTTTGAAGCGCCAAGGGCCACTTGTACACGTAGTTGTGATTAAATACTGTGATACCAAAAAAATTCTTGCATAGCTTTAATCCCGTGGGAGACGAAGGAAAAGAATTAAGCATGATTGAATGAAACCTTGCCTTCTCCAGCTGGTGTAACTATAGGGTCGGTATGGAGGCTTTGAGGGCTTGTAGCTTTGTAAAGAGACATGAAAATGATTGTGACCTGGGTACTATGGAAACACACCTCGTGTTGCCCATGGTGATCGCAATTAGCGTTCTTTCTGACGAACGTTACTGTATTCCAGCTTATTTTACAGTTGCGTGATTCTGTTTACTGCACATGCAGTCAGTGCAGTTGTGTTTATTAAATGTGTTTAGAGCTTTCAGGATGGTTTCATACAGAATATGTGTGTATATTAACAGGCATTTAGTGCACCAGAAGAGATGACGGAACTAGGGTTCACACACACACGTTATAATAAACCTTGTTACAAAAACTTGAGTCATCACATTGTAAGACCCTATAGTGTACACAGTCTTTTAGGATTTTGCGTCGTTTCAACCGTGTTCCAGATGTGTGGGATGTTTGTTATATACTGGTTGTAAAGATTTACACCTGTGCTTCAGTTTTTCAAGTGGCCACTTTTCATCAGACCTCCATTGTGTGTTTACAGATATGATGGTGTTTTGCTCCTGTCATACAAGTCTACCGATAGTGGGCGGTTGGGAGAAGCGGTACTGTAGTGTTTACGTTGTAAGGTTGCTAACAGTCCGAAATACTAAAAAAAAAAAAAAGCAGATAAACGCGCTCTCGTCTTAATGGAGGTCTTGACCCTAGGCGAGCGTGCAGTTCACTGGGTTGACCCGGTTTGGGCTTGATTGTATACACGAGTGAAGTTTCCTAGAAGATATCTCGTGCTTCTATAGGTTGGATGTCCAGGTTTTGTGAATTATTGATTCATTGTGTATACCCTACAATACATAATTTGTATATATTCATCAACTTCAAGTCGCCTGATCACGATTTAGTTTAGTAACTGCCATGTATGTCTTGAGATAAACGCATGGCCAGACTTACTGTATGTATGGAACTACCCGATCGAGATTATTATTATCATCGCTTTAGGAAGAACTAAATCACTTACTCGAAACATCAATCACTACTACACGAATAAATTGAGAAACAAAGTTCAACTTGAACCATTTCGTAAAAGGCGCGAGTGTTTTTGTGATACAGAAACCAGGGGACATGCTTGTATAGAGATTGAGTACGTTATACTAAAACGATTTTGAAGCATTTACAGTTCATGTCGCTACGTACGGTCACGCTCTATATGACAACCATGCATCTTGACAATAGACCTGCAGCGTAGTTTCTGTTGCAGAAGGCTCCGTCGTGTCCAAATCACACCAATCTTCCCTACTAGTGCTTTTCTTAATCCATCTAGTGTACGAGGACGACAGTTTTCGGTCGTCCAGCGCCTTGACCGATATGTCTTCATACTGAATAGCATGAATACCTCTTTCATTCTACAGTTGAACGGATGGTAAGGGTGCAAGCCTTATCTTGGTGAACCCGTACCCCGTTATTCTCGTTTTCAGACAGAGATCTTTCTTGATTACGTTGCGTACTGTTGCCTGAGGCACGTGTACAGTTTTTGCGACTGACTTTTGTGTTCGCGGATCCTCACTTGTTACAAGACGCTGCACTGTGCTTACCTTGGCTGGTGTACAACTTGTTTCAGGTCTCTTTCTGGGTGGCCCTGGTACCCCAAATAGATCCACATTCCTTTGTTTTTCAATGCCATTAACTACTAGGGCATTCAAAATCCCGACCTGAACACAAGTGTATGAATATTTTGCGTCAGAAAATGCTGTTACGTAAAGTGACGACTTTTCAGTGACACCACACTACTAACTAAGCACCAAACAATGTTATATTGTAGTTCTCATACATTCCGTTCCACCACGTCTTTATATAGACTGTGTTTGTTATATGCTTTTTATATTAACAAATGCTCTGCCTGTGACAAAAATATAAGCACTGCATCTGTCGTCTTTTTTTTGTTGTTGTTTAATAGAACTCTAGCTAGTTCTTAACTAATTAATAGTTAACATGTGAAGAATATTTTCTTCTAAACTGTTTCATTCGTACATACACTCGACCTTTAACCTTTTCCAATTTATAGTGGTTGTTACTTAAAACCTTAATATGTACGACGTTCCATTCTATCTATTAGAGAAGGGTTTAGGCCCGAAACGTCGTGTCAAATTACGGTTTTACTAGATTTTACTACCATTGCATCTAGTGTTTTTTTTTCTTCTTCTTTTATAAACTTAGGAACTAAACTTGTCAGCTATCGCTGTAAAACTTGCTGTCTTTCGTTCTTAATAGTCGTCTACCTCAGACCATATAAACTTAGGAAATATACTCGTCAGTTATCACTGTAAAACTTGCTGTCTTTCGTTACTGATAGTCGTCTACCTCAGACCATATAAACTTAGGAACTATACTCGTCAGTTATCACTATAAAACTTGCTGTCTTTCGTTACTGATAGTCGTCTACCTCAGACCATTGTTGTAACTTGACAAAACGAGTGGTCTCTTCCAAGGAGAAGAAAGAGGAGATCCACAGTAACTCCTGGGTCTTTAAGGTTTCTTTTCGAGACCGTTAATCTGCTTTTGTCCCTATTCCTAGGGAGGCCAAATATGACAGACGCTGTGTGAAACAGCTGGACGTGTAGTTGGCAATATTTACTTATACATTTGATTAAAGCTCTAATATCAGGTAGCATTGTGTCAGAGCTGTATAGAAATATCTCGTTTCATTAAAATAAACACTAAAACTTCAGACTAAGTTTGAAATCCACCGACACATTAACAACTTATCCTATCCAACGTTTCCACCGATACTGAAACACTTCCTTTACCATACTACGTAGCTATCGAAGTGTTAAGTTATGGAAGTGAAGGATAGCTTTGCATCATCAGCATACATATTATTATTCCTCTGCGTTATAGCTTCCCACAATGCCTTTAATGGTTTGTTTGTTTTGTTGTTTTTTTTTTATTTCGTCGCAAAGCTACACGAGGGATATCTGCGCTAGCCGTCCCTAATTTAGCAGTGTAAGACTAGAGGGAAGGCAGCTAGTCATCACCACCCACCGCCAACTCTTGGGGTACTCTTTTACCAACGAATAGTGGGATTGACCGTCACATTATAACGCCCCCACGGCTGAAAGGGCGAGCATGTTTGGTGTGACAGGGATTCGAACCCGCGACCCTCAGATTGCGAGTCGAGTGCCTTAACCACCTAGCCATGCCGGGCCCCCTTTAATGGAGGACCAAAAAATGAGACGGAAACTAATTTTTAATGAACACCAACGTTTACGTATCCATTAAACGCGTTTGTTAATTTTGTTCTTTTTCGTTATATTTTTTGAAAGAAAAAGCGTTAACTTTTTTTTATTCTTTTTTTTCTTGCTTTTAGTTCCACGATCCTCTCCTCGAGCTGTTGAAATTGAGAACGTAGAAATTCCAGCATATCTTGCTATGAGATTAACTTGGTTCTGTTGTATACGAGAAACAAGTCGGAGGGGGGTTGGGGAGGGTAGAACAGAAAACCTAACTGTAGATATAACATTTATCGTACAAGATTTTCCCATCAATTTTTTTGTTGTTTGTTCCTGTATACTGATGGGTACACGCAGAGTTCTGAAATTGACCTTCTTTGATATATGTTATTACTTCTCTGTTGCAGCATAATTTGAGACATGGAATTGGACTCTCTAGCCAATCAGTTTTACAAGTCTAACCATGGGTGTGTTTACGAACGTTGAGAAGGAAGAAGTAATAATTATCAAATATCATGTTTGGTCGCTAGCTCAGCGAATTGGGCAGGACTTTCGAACAACCGCTAAAGTTCCAAAAAATCGATAGTTTTATGTGTGTCTCGAGCGGAAATTGTTCTTTCAACCGTTAGTTACATTGGAATCGTACTTTATCTCGATATTCCAGTATACAAGCCAATGCTTCTAGCTCGTTTTGGGTGATTGAAATGTTTTAAATGTTATATTACCCCGGGAGAACGGTCGTATATCCTCGCCCTATTATAGAGATGAAAGATTGTGAATGCAGAATTTTAATTCCAAACAAAAAAAAGAAGAAGAGATTTCAATCAAATAATCTAATCCCCCCCCCCCTCCTCTCTCTCTGTCACACAAGCTTATATCTTATCTTTCATTTCCTTTGGGAAATATGTTGTACATCACAGCGTAATTGATTTTATCATCAATATTTGGAAGAACACACCAAAAAATATTTAACTTTTCGTATTCAGTTTTTGTTGACAACGAAAGTTGGTGCTTTGCACAACTTAACTATGTAATGCCAATATCGTTTGTCTTTACAGTTTTTCAGTGAAGGGCGTACATGCAAAGCAGATCCCTCTATGGAAGGTGGGAGGGGAGACAACAACAAGGGTTAAAAAGATTTTAATGTGTCTTCACGAAGTGTTGAAGACCTGTTTGTGACAGGTTTCTGTTCGACGTAATTGACAACTAATATCACCCTAATTAGAATATCCTGTCGGATCAATATTCTGGTTTAATACAACGATTTCTTTCCGAATTGAAAATGTTTGCATTTGCTTTGAGCGTTCCTCTGACGTGGCCTGAACAGCCTGTCAAAACCAAGGCAACTCTGCTCTCATTCAGTTGCTATTTTAATCTTAGTAATCAACCATTTGTGTGAATGTTATTGAATTTTAGATTCGCGCCCGTTTCATTGAGTTATACGTGCAATGTAATTTGCATATTCATGTATATTATTTCTTTCATTCACTGTTGAGATTAGTTTACTTTACATTATGTATACATAAACTTTTTTCTCTTAATGTATATGGATTTGTCAAAACAAAATTAAAACAAACACACACACACACACACACACACGATAATTATAATTTTGCTGCCTTTACTCTGTTGTATAAAATATCAACTAGAGGGAGTTAAAGCTGAAATGAAGTACAAAAAAGTCACGTTAATTATTAAAGTAAGTTTGTTTTTTTTGGTTGTTGTTGCTCTTATAAGTAAGATATTTTATATCGAAGAACTTATAGTTATAAACGTTATTGTTTACTGTTCGCTCAATTTTCATGCAACATGATTTATGTTTGTTTTTTAACATTTACAGATAATATTGATATGTATTCCAAGTTCAGAATCATGTGGTTTTAAGTAATATAAATTGTGTTGCAAATTTTGTGGAGTGATTTGTAAAAAAAAATATTGTCTTTGGATTTTGTGTTGTTTTTTTTTGTAGTGGCTAGAATTAACTCAAATCAGCATTTTTTTTTTTTTCTATTTCTGACCATTAGATTTATTGTGCAAATTTTTTGACACTTTTTCATACTCGTTGTTTCTTTGC
>NW_013666122.1:460765-479516 GCF_000517525.1 Limulus polyphemus
GCCACTAGGGGGGGGGAGTTTTTTTCATACTCAGTTAAGGTATTTCTCACACACCATGTAATGTTCTTTGTTCTATTGGAACTGACAGTTGGTGCTGTTAGCCAGCTGTTTCCTTCTAGTCTATCAGTTCAAGCTTTGAGCAAATGTCCGAAAACAAAGTTTCTCGATTTTGGTTGGGTCTGGCTCAATGGTTAGTGTGCCGAGCTGAATTTCCAAAGAGTCAAGTTTCGAGATGTGTTTACATTTTCAGTAGTCTGTCTCATTATTAGATTCAAAAAGCCGGACAAAGCTGTTATGGCGACAGGTGCTTATGCCGACTAAAATTAGGGATATTATATTGATGGAGGGCTATACCTGAAATCTAAGGGTTTCTGGCTCGACCGTTTAGCCCACATACGTTTATGATGGAAACTCAATTTCCACTTTGGTTTTTACCCGTTTATTCTAAAAAATAAAAATAAGGAAGCGGGTATCGACTTGGATATAAAACTTGATTATTTGTACTTGGTTTAAACAGTTATTCAGAGTGTAACAGAAGTGGCGTCCATGTGTGAAAACCACATCGATCATTGAATATTAAATACCTCAAAGTGTTACAAGTCTTATTTGACTACTAGATACTGTTCGACGCGTGTCCATGTAGTTTGCATATAAAACAGAAAATAAACAAGACATCATATCATTGGCGTAACTACAAAAGAAAAGTAATTGGGCCCATACATTTATTCCTTTTATGAATAGTTCTTACGTTTGTCAGGCCCTTAGGGCCTCCCGCAATTGCGAGGGCTGCGGGGGCATACTTACGCCACTGCATCTTTTATGGGTTGCTCTTTCTTTCCACACCCTTTACTATTTCTAGATTATTACTCGTTTTTCATATTAACGACGCGGATTATTTTTACTCAGTATATATTGGAGATGATCCCTTTACTGTATTAGCAACGTCCACATTTCCCAGATAATCCCTTTGCTGTATTAGAAATATCCACATTTCCCAGATAATCCCTTTGCTGTATTAGAAATACCCACATTTCCCAGATAATCCTTTTGCTGTATTAGAAACACCCACATTTCCCAGATAATCCCTTTGCTGTATTAGAAACACCCGCATTTCCCAGATGATCCCTTTGCTGTATTAGAAAGACCCAAATTTCCCATATGATCCTTTTGCTGTATTAGAAACACCAAAATTTTCCAGATGATCTCTTTGCTGCATTAGCAACGTCCACATTTCCCAGATGATCCCTTTGCTGTATTAGAAACACCCGCATTTCCCAGATAATACCTTTGCTGTATTAGCAACGTCCACATTTCCCAGATGATCCCTTTGCTGTATTAGAAACGTCCACATTTCCCAGATGATCCCTTTGCTGTATTAGAAACGTCCACATTTCCCAGATGATCCCTTTGCTGTATTAGAAACGCTCTCGTTTCTTTGACCTAGACAGGTTATAATTAGGTTGAATGTTAGAAATATCAACAGCTTTTACTTCCCGCCCCTTAGTCTTACGGGAGTTTCATGCAATTTATTAACTGGGTAGTCTTTAGGTGACTTTACGAGCTCTCTTTTGTGACTTTTGCAGTTCATTCTACGCACATAAGATCGAAACTTTATCTAAAATGCTAACTAGGGCCGCCACTTACTTAACACCAACTTTGTAGACCCTCCTGCTGAGACATATGGATGGGTAAGTAGATAGACAGGTAATAAAATTTATAATATGAGAAATATTAATTACTAGCTTGAGTATCCGTCCGTTGGGCAGGTGGAATAAAAACTCGTCTATATGAAAGGATAGGAATTTGTGCTGTGTTTTTTTCCTATTAACATAATAAGCATTAAAAGTGTAATAAAATACATACATGTACCAATACTGAAAAATAAAGACATACTGTTTTCAAAAATTCTACCAATAGTGGTTACATAGCTCATTCTAATGCTGAGAGACACAGCATTGGTAGTTTTTCCGAAGTTAGATATAAAATTTGATCGGGTGTCCACCCCCTACCCCATGACGTTCCTCATGTCATCCTGTATCATTGTGTCAAGTCTGATGCTTATTGATCAAGATATGTGGAAACTTATAAGGAACAGATACACACATATATATTGACGTTTATTTATTGAGAAAAGTGCAGTCCAACAGATTTAACGTTAAAAGTAGCTAATTCAAAGCTCCACTTACACCGACAGTTTTTAGAAGCATACTTCTCATATGCAGTTACAAGGATCCAACAAGAGAGAAAAATGGAAAATAGATATTAAATGGACCCGAAAACTGTCAAACATCCAAGAAAATGACTTTTCCAATCTCTCCTGAAGATTGGATCTGTATCTATCCAGGTCAACCAAGTGTGTGTGTGTGTGGTCAGAGAGAACTCTGCCTAGTCACGTGGGAGAAATTCCCTTAGGTGTGGTACAAAGTATGACAGTTCAGATCACGAATCTGTGTTGGGACACGACACGACAAACAGACGTGAAGGATTGGCTGTCAAGTGGGTTTTCTTTGGTGTTTTTTATTTATTTATTGATCTTGATCCGACATATCTATGGCTCACTATGCTGCGTGGGTTTGCAGATAACCCGTGAACTTTGGGTGTGTCAGTATTCTCAGTGAATAGTTAGATTAAAACTAGTAAATATTGCCTGTTTTATAGTTTCATAAGTGGTTACTGAAATAACGTGTAGGATCGTTGACCATATTTCAATAAGCATAGATATGAAAAGAAAAACAGGTAAAATTATGTCTTATAGATTCATAACTTAATAACTCACTTTTATTCCGAGTGGATTTTTCTGTTTCATCGTTTCTGGTGTTTTAGGCATGGAAGCGCCATGACACGACTTTTTATGCATTGATAGGTTCTGTTTGTCATGGTTTACTTGATGTGAATGATACGCATTAGCTACTTTTACATACGTATTTGTCAGTATATGTGTTTCAGGGTATAGAAAAATAGTTTATTACATGATTTCGGCAGCTTGTGAATAATTACCGCCCAGTTGTAAACCTCCATCATTAAATTCTGGTTAAACGCCCATGAAGGGCGTTGCTGCGTCGTTCTCGTGTGTAATAGACTTTTGGGTTTCTTTCCAATATACGTACACACACCTGGAGATAAGTGAAAACAATAATAAAAAACAACATGGTTATAGCCAGTTTTGTCTAACCTGGATCTATCTATAAACACACACACACACACATACATTTTAATAGTTGCACGTGCATATATTATGTGTATTTACAGTTTCTGCTCAGTGTGACCATCTTTCTTATCGGTGATGGTCTGAATCATTGGAATAACTTTCTGAACGAAACTGTTCGATATTGAACATGGTCGGACGCTGTCGAATGGCATCTGTCAACATCACCAACGTAGCAGGCACTCCACGATCCACAACTGACTTTAGGTATTCCAATAGCCTAAAATCAAATAGGCCATCCGACAGCATGTAGCCGTTTTCGAATATCTGACAGATTCGTTAAGCTGTTACATCAGCCACGTGATTCTGATCAGTGATGACATGAGTAATGCACACCTTGAATAGATAGCGCCCTCCGGTGACCATAGATTTGTGTCCAACTATGATCTCATTGACATATCTACCAAGAATTATCCCTTTATGACGAACAGTACTTACTCATTTATTGATGTTGGAACACGCGAAGAATCTTTATAACAGACCTATGTGTATTATATTTTTCGTTTTTCTTCTATAGGAATATTTTCCTGTTTTCTTCATATTTCGAAATAATAGAATGCCAGTTTGGTCGCGATCTTTACTTTTAAGGTTTCATGATGAATCTTTAATATTTTATTCGTTTTTAAAGCATTGTATTCCAAATAAAACTCGTTATTTCGAAGGAGAAGAATTTCTTATGGAAATCAGGGGTTGTAATCCAGAAACTTTTCCTGCGCCCCCACCCCATCCCCCCAGTGGCACAGCGGTATGTCTGCGGACTTGCAATGATAGAAACCGGATTTCGATACCCGTGGTGGGCAGAGCACAGATAATCCATTGTATAGCTTTGTGCTTAACTTCAAACAAGACATAAAAACTTTTCCTGAATCCCGGGATTTTGAATGCTTTATTTACATTGTATTTTGTCTTAATGAAAAGTAATTAAATTATCTGCGTTCCTTAACTAATTTAAATGATTAAAAATAATGTGAACGTAGGAGATTGGAGTCGGATCCCTTTTGTGCGTGCGTCATCATCATCCAGCAAGATAGATCGGTATGAAGAGTGTAGGCTATTAGGTTTGAGTACAGGCAGCTTTCTACTAGCTTTTACTGAAGTTTAATCAAGAAACCTCATTGGTTATAAAATTTTAAATGCGGAAAGATCAGCAAAAGTTACAGAAAACTGTAACTATTTAGTAACTTTGTCCGAAGTTTTATGCAATATGGTTAAGTATCGTAACCTTAAAAACAAAAATATCAGGGGCTATGAGTGACACGTCCCCCGGCACGGAAAAGGGTTACAATCCCGAGATCTGGGGAGACTATTAGCATTGGGGATCCTGGGATTGCGACCCATATGCACGTAAACAGTGGTCGTAAGTTTGTCTATGCATTTGTGTGTGTGTATAAATGTAATATATAGAACGAATTAAGTTTTGGTTTGCTAAAAGTAGACAAAACTTTATTCTGATCAATACATAAACTTTTGTTACAGCTAGAATGTAGGCGGGAGAATTCGAAAGGCTTAACATAATCGTCCCTCTTTACCTAAGTGTATACCCAAAATATTTGTTGTTTTACCAACTTTGTATTTGTGTATCTGTATGGGTATTCATAACAATCCTTATTAAAAATACAACGCTGCATAACCAAAATAAATGAAGTCACCATTTTGTTTGTGCAGTGTGATATTTTTTATTAAAGATTGCTTTGAATTATATGTTCTATTTCATCCTAGGTTTGGTTTTGCTGTTTTTGTCTCAGACCTTCTTGTTGATGTAAATATTTACTTAATTCTTTAAATAATGTTTGTGTGTTTACATCATATATATATTAAATATAAATAAGATCGTGAACAAAGGTATTAATACAGAACCTTTAACCCTAATCCTTTGGTGTAGAAACTGTTTACCTAAGTTTATATTCAGCACACCTGATATTTACCCACCATTGTGTATCTGGTTGTTTGTGCTAATATATGTACGTTTCTGTATTAATATCTTTGTTCACGATCTTATTATTTGAAATATATTGTTACGTAGTTTGCCGTAGCAGTTTCTACACCAATGGGTTAGTGTTAAAGTTTCTGTATTAATATCTTTGTTCACGATCTTATTATTTGAAATATATTGTTACGTAGTTTGCCGTAGCAGTTTCTATACCAATGGGTTAGTGTTAAAGTTTCTGTATTAATATCTTTGTTCACGATCTTATTATTTGAAATATATTGTTACGTAGTTTGCCGTAGCAATTTCTACACCAATGGATTAGGGTTAAAGTATCTTTATTAATATCTTTGTTTACATTCTTATTATTTGAAATAAATTGTTGCGTAGTTTGCTGTAGCAGTTTCTACACCATTGAATTAGGGTTAAAGTTTCTGTATTAATATCTTTGTTCACGTTCTTATTATTTGAAATAGATTGTTACGTAGTTTGCTGAAGCAGTTTTTACACCAATGGATTAGGGTTACTCTTTGTGTTTTACTTTTGTTCTTATACTTCAAACACAAGAGATCAAATAATAATAATTAACTTCTTCAAAATGGTACGTAGTTTCTGTATCAGTTCCAACCGAATATACTTTCATTGTTGACTGCTAATAATATTTTATTTGTTTGTTTCTGCTATATTTCTTACATTTTTGTAAGTGTGGTAGAGAGACATTATTGTACCAATAACAAATTTCCACGGTTCGTCGTTTTTTTTTTTTTAAGAAGTTTGAGTGAATTTGGAGGATAATAACTTGAAGACCAGTTTTTGTAGCTAGTAGCACTTAAGGTTTGTATCACATCTGTCGTGGAAGGTCGTCGTATGGACTGTGCATGGGAAGTCACGTGGTCCATACAGGGTACAGTTGTACAACCATTCATCAAACCGAAAATGTTTAACCTAATGAATCATATATCCCTAAGGCCTGTCAATAGCTTAAATCCTACCTGTAGTTTCATGTTTCAAGTGAAAGTGGAGTTAATATACCCCCCCCCACCCCACACACACACACCTAATAGGTATTTAGTTAGTACTAACTCGTCGCCGTTAGTTGCTGTCCTCGGCAGTTGACTAAATATAATGTCCGTTTTTATCAGTCGTCTGTAACACATTCAATGCACTATCATAATTGTGTATTAGTGTATTGTATAAGGTAGGTCAAGAACTTTGCATGTCGTAAAGTGTACAAAGCATTCATTATACAGGGTGATCTAGAGGTAATTTGCCCCCCCCCCCATACACACACAAACACTTAAATATCTTCTGTGTAGATAACGGTTACGTGGTTAACAGCACCAGAACTAGATGGTCCTTTAGCTGTACGCCATGCTTGTTTATTCTTCCATGATTAACAGCACCAGAACCTGATGGTCCTTTAGCTGTACGCCATGCTTGTTTATTCTTCCATGATTAACAGCACCAGAACTAGATGGTCCTTTAGCTGTACGCCATGCTTATTTATTCTTCCATGGTTAACAGCACCAGAACTAGATGGTCCTTTAGCTGTACGCCATGCTTATTTATTCTTCCATGATTAACAGCACCAGAACTTGATGGTCCTTTAGCTGTTCGTCATGCTCGTTTATTCTTCCATGATTAACAGCACCAGAACTAGATGGTCCTTTAGCTGTACGCCATGCTTATTTATTCTTCCATGATTAACAGCACCAGAACCTGATGGTCCTTTAGCTGTTCGTCATGCTCGTTTATTCTTCCATGGTTAACAGCACCAGAACTAGATGGTCCTTTAGCTGTACGCCATGCTTATTTATTCTTCCATGATTAACAGCACCAGAACTAGATGGTCCTTTAGCTGTTCGTCATGCTCGTTTATTCTTCCATGATTAACAGCACCAGAACCAGATGGTCCTTTAGCTGTTCGTCATGCTCGTTTATTCTTCCATGATTAACAGCACCAGAACTTGATGGTCCTTTAGCTGTACGCCATGCTTATTTATTCGTCCATGATTAACAGCACCAGAACCAGATGGTCCTTTAGCTGTACGCCATGCTTGTTTATTCTTCCATGATCAACAGCAACAGAACTAGATGGTCTTTTAGCTGTACGCCATTGTAATCTAGTTGTGATAGTAAATTGTCTAGTAATAAATAGAACAAGTGAACTCGAGTTTCGTAACTCTTCTACGTCGGAGTAATTTTTGTGTGTCTTGTTCACGTTGCAGTATTTAAGAACAAGAGCGGACACGTGATATATAGTTATAACGTGTGTCGGTATAGACTCTATAGATGTGACATAGAGGTATAATGTGTGTCGGTATCGACTCTGTAGATGTGATATAGAGGTATAACGTGTGTTGGTATCGACTCTGTAGATGTGATATAGAGGTATAGTGTGTGTTGGTATCGACTGTACAGATGTAATACAGAGGTATAATGTGTGTCGGTATCGACTCTATAGATGTGATATAGAGGTATAACGTGTGTTGGTATCGACTCTGTAGATGTGATATAGAGGTATAATGTGTGTTGGTATCGACTGTACAGATGTGATATAGAGGTATAATGTGTGTCAGTATCGACTCTATAGATGTGATATAGAGGTATAACGTGTTGGTATCGACTTTATAGTAGTGATATAGATATAATGTGTGTTGGTATCGACTCTGTAGATGTGACATAGAGGTATAATGTGTGTCGGTATCGACTCTATAGATGTGATATAGAGGTATAACGTGTGTTGGTGTCGACTCTATAGATGTGATATAGAGGTATAACGTGTGTCGGTATCGACTCTGTAGATGTGATATAGAGGTATAACGTGTGTTGATATCGACTCTATAGATGTGATATAGAGGTATAATGTGTGTTGGTATCGACTGTATAGATGTATAACGTGTGTCGGTATCGACTCTATAGATGTGATATAGAGGTATAATGTGTGTTGGTATCGACTCTATAGATATGACATAGAGGTATAATGTGTGTCGGTATCGACTCTATAGATGTGACATAGAGGTATAACGTGTGTCGGTATCGACTCTGTAGATGTGATATAGAGGTATAACGTGTGTTGATATCGACTCTATAGATGTGATATAGAGGTATAATGTGTGTTGGTATCGACTCTATAGATGTGATATAGAGGTATAACGTGTGTTGGTATCGACTCTATAGATGTGATATAGAGGTATAGTGTGTGTTGGTATCGACTGTACAGATGTAATATAGAGGTATAATGTGTGTCAGTATCGACTCTATAGATGTGATATAGAGGTATAACGTGTTGGTATCGACTTTATAGTAGTGATATAGAGATATAATGTGTGTTGGTATCGACTCTATAGATGTGACATAGAGGTATAATGTGTGTCGGTATCGACTCTATAGATGTGATATAGAGGTATAACGTGTGTTGGTGTCGACTCTATAGATGTGATATTGAGGTATAACGTGTGTTGGTATCAACTCTATAGATGTGGTATAGAGGTATAACGTGTGTTGGTATCGACTCCATAGATGTGATATAGAGGTATAAATTGACTACCACGTGGCGAACTTCTGAAATAGACACACAGTTATGTACTGGGAGTGTAAGTTCTTTCCCGCTGTTCATTGAAGTTTGTTGATAAATCAGTTTGAATCTGCTGTATTTTGTATGAATGCGTAATCTTGTCTTTCCAAACTTTTCTGTCTTCCCTGTAGGTGTGTAGCAGTTGTATCATTTGTTTTCTGTTAGCCAGAAGCCAGTTCACGTAAGCATCCATTTAAAATAGTAAATTACACTTGCGATGAAACCATACAGATCTAGAGAATTTGACAGGTTTTTTTTTAACTCTGATTCATAAATTAAACTTAAGAAAACTCAGTTTTACTTACTTTACTGGCTCATAATGATGCAGAATATTGAAAAATGTGGTTCCTCAAGGTTGGGAATGTTTTTTGTTTTTTTTTCTTATATTAAACTTATAAGAAAGGCAGAAAAATAATATTAAAATATTACTCCTGGTGGGTTTAGATTGAAGTTTGCTGCCTATTCTGTTTATGGCCTTGTGGCAAGAGTACTTGATTCGCAGTCTGACGGGCTCGGGTTCGAACCCCATTTCCGAATATTCTCTCATTATAATGTGGCGGTCAATCCCATGCACTGTTCGTTGGTAAATAGCCCAAGAGTTAGAGGTGAGTAGTATTACCAAACTACAATACCAAGTACTTTTAAACAAGAAAAAAAGTACCAAAAATCATCTTAGAAGGAAAACTTTAATTAAACATGAAATCTGAAACATCTGATACAACAATAAAAGCAAAACTGTTTGGGGGCGGTGGTGTTCGAAGTGTACCTGATCCTTCCAAGTCAAACAAAAGCGAACCTAAAAATCCGAAACATCGGATGTGTTGGCTTTTCATATGGTTGGTTTCTCTGTTTTGAATGGAAGATTTCTCTCCAGATCGTATGGCTTTTCATATGGTTGGTTTCTCTGTTTTGAATGGAAGATTTCTCTCCAGATCGTATGGCTTTTCATATGGTTGGTTTCTCTGTTTTGAATGGAAGATTCCTCTCCAGATCGTATGGCTTTTCATATGGTTGGTTTCTCTGTTTTGAATGGAAGATTTCTCTCCAGATCGTATGCCTTTTCATATGGTTGGTTTCTCTGTTTTGAATGGAAGATTTCTCTCCAGATCGTATGCCTTTTCATATGGTTGGTTTCTCTGTTTTGAATGGAAGATTTCTCTCCAGATCGTATGCCTTTTCATATGGTTGGTTTCTCTGTTTTGAATGGAAGATTCCTCTCCAGATCGTATGCCTTTTCATATGGTTGATTTCTGTGTTTTGAATGGAATATTTCGCTCGAGATCGTAGTCTGCACTCCTTATTTTTTCTTGCACACTTTATGGTTGACATAACGGTAGATAACATGGATTCGTTGTTACACATGACAGTTTTTATTGTCCTTCACCTCAATTCCAGACATTTTGAGATTCGAATATTTGTGGCAATTGTGGTTAGCTTGTTGTCTTCAGCCCATTCAGAAAACAGGATGGAGCTGCTAGTTTGTATTCTTGAACGTTAATTAAATTTAATGCCAGCTTTGCTGTTTTGTTTAACAACTCATTTCAAAGATCAAGTTCTTAATTTTGTTAACATCCCCAGTGGTCTTTCATTATTCGTAATAGATTTGGGTATGTGTACAGGCAGCTGAAATTTCTTGGACATTCATTCTACTAATGCGTCATCGAATATAATAATTCCTTTATGAAGCTTGTTAGTTTCTTATGACATGTTGGGATGGACGTAGCCTAACGGAAAGATCCAAGGCTCGACACACGATATCTTTTGGCATCTTTACTCAAAACAGCTTCGTTAGTAGATACTGACGTTTATAAACTAAGCCAACATACAGTATAGGATCAAGTTAATGGGCCAGATCCGCTTCCGCTGGAATGTTTCAGTTGTTTCGTTAATATAGCGTATATATATATGTGTGCGTAAGTGTATACTTGTGTTTAAAATTGTTCTATATTTTGGGAAATATTATCTTAAATGAAAAAGTTAAAAATACAACCAAATGTTTTGGTTTATTTGTTGTAACGATCATCATTTCTTAAAGTTTTCCAATCTTGCTGAACTGTGGCCGCCAGATCTGTAATAACTAGCATTCGCCACAAGGAGCGCAGTAGATAAATCGTATGTACGTGTTGTATTTTAGCTAAAGGAATATTTCGTTTCTAGTGATAACGAACGGTTGTGCGATGTCTTGTTAAGAGTTTTTAATCGATTCTGTTAGCTGGAACTTGACAGAAAACCAAATGTTTACTCGAGTCAAATTTAGATGTAAATTTTCCTTTTAAGAAACAGTCTGCTGTAAATTGCTGTTAACACACACACAGTTCCCTTGGTTCCTTCCTGTGTAGAGATATATCAAACTATATCCAAAATTGGCTGCCAGGAAAACGCGTTAAAAGTAGTCAGTTTTTGTTTGTTTGTACGTGTTCGGCAGACACATTGACAGATTACCGTTACGTTCGACAGATACATGGTGTTTAAGTAGAAAATGAGCACATACGTGACGTGTCATCAATTACTAGAACCTACGACATAGTGCGCGTGCGTACATCTAGTTATTCCCTTAGAAACGAGCAGCCTTCCCGGTTTACAGATTTTTTTCTACTCTGCTCTTACAAATATTTAGAAATAGTTATGCGATTGTTATTCGAAAGTAAAGAACCTAAATATCAAAGATAGGTTTCCTAGTAATCTGGTTTTAAGCCTTATACAGGTTTACAGTAAGAAAAGCCTGTAGTGCCTTTTTGTTTTTGTTAGGGACTACTGTTGTCAGACCGAATTTTGTCGTTACTCTTTTAACGCACCCACGTCCCCAAATAATGGAACGCACGAATTTGTTTTTAAATTGTAACGGGACGCGAACCAGGAATTTCTGCTCCACGGTCCGGCACGTTAATCACTCGTGTCTTGTAGTGTTTTAACTACATACATTTCTTATCATCAGACGAAGCCTTTTACTTAATTCCAGAGCTCATTAAACCGCCCGAGTTATAAACCCGAAGAGTCTTAGTTTTAATTTCATTGATATCAGCCCTTTTTAAATACACCGTTTTCTATATGTACAATACGTGGAAAATGTAGAAATAAACGTTATATTCTCGAAGACTTACAAAGGGCCTTTCAAACTATTGACAGAAATAGGGTTTTAACTAGGGAGGCACGGGTACACGGTCAGATATTCGGCCCCGGCCGGGTATTCGACGACCCGGTAATACTCGTGTATTCTGTGTATGTTTTTTTTTTGGGGGGGGGGGGTATTCGGCCAAATTTTACTACCCGTGCATCCCTAGTTTTAATAATAAGATTTGAGGATAATTGCTATTGGTCAATAGGCTTCTTCTGCTGTGATTTAATATGTAAAGCTGTCCTGATGCAGTAAAGGAAAATAAACTGTTTGTTCTAATGTTTTACCACATTTATTAGTGTAATAAGGATCGCATTTCGTCTACTTTTAGTATTAACTACCTCATATCAACCTTTTTCTTATCTCTGTGTTCTGTTATTGTATGTGTATTGGTGACTGGTTAAAATATATAGTAAATTTGGTAGTTTGAGTTTTATTACATTTACATAAACTTATACTTCGGGCCTTATATATATTTTAGATTTTTATATTGGAAAGTCGTCAACGTATATTTTACTTGAGATCTCAAACTGCTGTGCTCTAATCAAATAGGATTGGAGCACATGCAGGCAAGGCGTGGCAAGACCAACCCTTGTACTTCCCGTTTGATAGAGTGGCAACCAGAAACTGATTGTGTCGATCACTCTTCCCAAGAAATGTGATGGTAGGAGGCGTGTCTGTGCACAGAGATTTTTTTTACTACCGTCACTAGTTGTAGTACAAACTGTGATTTTGCTACAAGATAGAACAAAAAAAAAAAAGAATAAGTGTGTTGATAGAAAGTATGGAATAGTTTGAATATTACAGAAATTATCAAGTTTTATAAAATGCATTTTCTTATATCACAACTATCTCGAGATGATTTTCTGCGCAATTAACTGTGTTAAAGGACAATGTTTCTAGTTAAGCACAAAGCTACATGATGGACTGTGTCTGGTGTGCCCACCACGGGTATCGAAACCCGATTTTTAGCGTTAAAAACCTTCAAACTTACCGCTGAGCCACTGAGGGGAGTTAAAGGAGGGGAAAATGCTTAAAGGCTGAATTTTACGAAAATGCAAAATTGTTGAATTATCACTGCTGTATGTAGAAGACCTGTTTGAGTATTAAGCATAATTAATTTCTAACTCGTGTTTCCAAGTGGAACATTTAAACCTCTAAAAACCTTTATCTTCTTTCTCATTTCCTCAGTTTCGGATTTGTATCCGAATATTCGATACTTCATTCAAGATATTACCTCAGTTATCTAATATAGATCCATGAAAATATAAAAGTTACTCAGCTCTTACTCGTAATTTAGGTAATTTAATTTTAGTTATAAGTTTATGCCTTTGGTGTTTGATTTTTTTTTACGTTATGTGTCGTCTAACATCTCTCTCTCTCTCGCGTTTGCTCTTGTCAAACAGACAAAATAATCACCATTAGCAACAACTGACTAATAGTGACGTTACTATTACCTGTCTGAGGGCATCGAGGACATTGCCAGGAATAAACAGCTGAGAGAAGGGATAGCGTGGAAAATTTGTCAATTTATCGATACTGTGTGCTTTTTTGTTTGTTTTATAGCAAAGCCATATTAGGGTATCTGTTGTGTCAACCGTGGGGAATCGAACCCTCGATTTTAGCGTTGCAAGTCCGTAGACCGGTATGCTGGATATGTGTACTTTTTGAAAAAAAAAGAAAAAAGATTGTATTATCTGATTGTAAAGTATCTTAAACTTTTTTAATTGGGAATGACGAAAATTTTGTAAGCTTTATAGAAATATATATGATAACAGTTACACATGTCGTAAGACACTAGTATTAGGCCTATTACATTTTTTAATATACATTCATTATATAGTCCCTAAGGGATTTTCAGTAGCGTTTACTGCATCTCAGCTGGCCTAAAGAGGCCCGGCATGGCCATGTGGTAAGGACGCTCGACTCGCAATCTAAAGGTCGCGGGTTCGAATCCCCGTCCCACATAAAATGCTTTTCCTTTCATCCGTGTGGGAGTTATTATCTGACGGTAAATCCCAATATTCCTTGGTAAAAGGGTAGCCCAATAGTTAGCCCTCTAGTCTTACACTGCTAAATTAGGGATGACTAGCGCAGATAGCCCTCGTGTAGCTTTGCGCGAAATTCAAAACAAATTCTGGATTGAGCTAAACACGTCATCGGTAATGGATGTGACAAATATTGTAATACTGTTATTATACGTTCTTCTAATTGTTGATGTAGTGTTTAAAAATGTAATAGGCCTAATACTAGTGTCTTACGACATGTGTAACTGTAATCATGCTTCGCCAACCTGTAAAAAGTGTACACGCCATAACAACTGTATTTGTCATTAAAATCATAAATATAATACAAAGAAAGAGTAGTTCATAGTCATATTTTGTGTATTTCATATGTATTAATTGTAGTTGTCTTACACACAGCATATATTTTGTGTATTTTACATATATATATATTAATTGTTGTCTTACACACAGCACAGTTGAACTGTTCATAACTTAAGATGTACATGTTCTACTTCTAGGTGTTCATGTCACCACGGTATCCAGGCGGGCCAAGGCCGGGGGTTCGGATGGCTCAACAAGTGGACTTCAATGTAAGTAGAGCCCGAGTTTGTGGTTGTTATTTTTTACATTGTTAGCTAGATACATAGGCTTAGAAATAAACTTGCCTAAATATCCTAGGCTGATGAACTTCATGAGATTATTGGGATTATGGCCGAAAATTTTGACAGCAACGGCATCCAACTGATCAATCAATGCTTTCTGATCATGACAGATTTTGCTTTGTTTTATGGCATTGCATACTCACAGTTAGACTGATATATTAAATTATTCACATTATTGATTGGCTTAATTTTGAGTTCTGATTTATGTAGGTAGCTTGGCTTGAAGTTATTTACAAAGAAATTAAAACCCATCTCTATTAAATTCAGAACGTTTTTTAAACAGCATGATACGAGTTTCTCCTTGTGAGAACTACATCGTAAAATACAGGAAATCCTTTGAATATGTCATTTCTAAATTTAACAAAATACAGGAAATCCTTTAAACATGTCATTTCTACATTTAACAAAATACAGGAAATCATTTAAACATGTCATTTCTACATTTAACAAAATACAGGAAATCCTTTAAACATGTCATTTCTACATTTAACAAAATACAGGAAATCCTTTGAATATGTCATTTCTAAATTTAACAAAATAGAGGAAATGTTTTAAATATGTCATTTCTACAATTAACAAAATGCAGGAAATCCTTTAAACATGTCATTTCTAAATTTAACAAAATACAGGAAATCCTTTGAATGTGTCATTTCTAAATTTAACAAAATAGAGGAAATGTTTTAAATATGTCATTTTTAAATTTAACAAAATACAGGAAATCCTTTAAATATGTCATTCCTAAATTTAACAAAATACAGGAAATTTTTAAATATGTCATTTCTATATTTAACAAAATACAGGAAATCCTTTAAACATGTCATTTCTACATTTAACAAAATACAGGAAATCCTTTAAAATGTCATTTCTACCTTTATCGAAATACAGGAAATCCTTTAAACATGTCATTTCTAAATTTAACAAAATACAGGAAATCCTTTAAATATGTCATTCACTTAAGTTTACAATGCATGTGATAAATGTACATTCCTCAATACGATCCAAGAATTCGTGATAAACTTTGAGAATTACAAATATTGATAACCTTAGGAAGCTTTAACCAGTTATCTTACATCCAGTCAATGTGAAAACAAATATCGAGAATGTGGTATTAAAAATCCATTAACGAAGGTACAAGATCTCGTGTTTCTCGCTCGTGGGATGCTAGAAAGCGATGTGACCTGTTGCGATGCATCTTTATGGTCATGGCGAGACGTTTAACTCTCCAAAGCACGTTTGACCTATTTATGCAACTCAATTTAAGTTTTAGCTCGTGACTTGGCAAACGGTATAAACATTTTCGTATCGTCTATACGGATACACATTCATTCCATTGCTTGAAATAAAATAGGATCTCAATCGTGAACCTAACATTTAACTTTGTTCACTGTTATTGTTATCAACTTGGGAGGTAGAGTTTGTTTTTAACTGAAAAATTAATCGTAAGAGTGCAGCTCAAGAGGTTCCACCTCTCGATGTACATCACCAGAATTCGTGGAATGCTCTCGAAACTCATAACTGTGAAAGCAAAGAAGAATATGTTATAATATGTAAACCATATCCAGTGACGACGTGGTCTTTCGTCTAATACCAGGGTTTATCAGGTCGGCTAGGAGACGATAGACGTAGTAGTGGTCTAGGCGATTTTTAGATCATCGGTTCTTCTGAACTACGACTGCTGTGGTGTCAGCCAGAAGATTAATCAGTTGAACTGTAATTTTCTATCAGTTTTATTCTATCTCTTTAATTATCTTTCACTGTCATTCACAAGAACTTGCAAACCAGCTAGTTAGTCTTCTAGTTCACGGAGCGGGTCATATCACCCCAGTATCAACGGGTGAAAATTAGTAATTTAAAGAATCTATTAATGAATGCAAAAGGGGGGGTATGGTATAATATATCAACCACTCTAATATCGAGTGCCGACAAGACCTTTCGTGCAATATGTTGGTTTTAGATGCTGTTGATATTTGGAATTTTGTAAAGTGCAAGATAAAAAAAAATCCTCAGTGTTTCGGGGGCAAAACATTTGAACAAATGACGATTGATAAACTCACACCTTTGATTGATTCTGACACAAGTGCCCCCAGTGGCACAGCGGTATGTCTGTTTCGATACCTGTGGTGGGCAGAGCACAGATAGCCCATTGTGTAGCTTTGTGCTTGATTCCAAAAAACAAACAAACTGACACAAGTACAGGCGGCTCGTGTAATAAGTTATCCGATATAGTTATATACATACATAAACATGTTTACTATTGTTAGTAGGTCCACATTACAACCATATGTATATATATATCCTGTAACGTGGACCTTACTAACACAGTAAGACATGTTTCTTAATAGAGATTGTTTTCCTTTATATCTACATATATAAAACAGTTATACGGATGTTCTCTAGTATCGTTGCAGACCTCGTGACTGTTTCTGTACTAATTTTGTTTAACAAAAATTTGTTAATAGTATTTAAATGGATATTAAAATAAAGTTTCCTATTATAATTCATATTTATAAACAGACTGATATACGTATAGAGCGTGTTTATCTACTTGTATGTTTTATTTAACTTCTTTGTCGTGCATCCAAATTGTTTCGTTTGTATGTGTGTGTGTGTGTGTATGAATACATTTCAAAAATAACGAAAGTTTATATATATATATATATATATAGATAGATATAAGCGCACACATCTGTCTATCATCATTTGTGTAATTCCAGTCACATTTATGACGATGAATGTCAGATAGCTAAGATACTTTGTTCTTGAAAGCAGAATTTATTACTTCCCTAAAACCAATAGTATCGTTGTTATATACGAACATAACATTTACCTAGAACACAGAAAAATAACGTACATCATAATGAGACAACCCAGAACAATATTGTGGACGGACGTCAGCTATTTCCAACAGTGTAACCCTGGATTCTTGTGAAACGCCCCTACATATCTTTCCGGAAATCTCCTTCAGAACTGTTTTATTAATCTCGAAAAAACATGACAAGATATTAAGTTAAGCAGCTTTGAATAATGTATAAAATCAACCACATCAGTAACTGCGAAGAAACGATTTCTTTCGACCGACATGGTCTTTAAAATAGAACAGTAGTAATGGGGGAGTAGTTGAAATGTAGTAATAAGAAGGAAGAGGAATAAATATTAAACGGGTACAGTAACTACGTTTAATAAAACTGGTGGTGGTTGTACTGAACGAAGCTGCTGAACATCGACATCTATCGATGTAATTATTTCCACGCTTTTGATTGCTGGGGAAAATGAGTCCCAGCCGCTTGGAAACAAACCCCAAGTTTCCACCAGTTAATAACACGGGTTCAGTTTTCCAATTACAGCATTTATATACATAGAAGGAAATCATTACTCTGAAATTGCTTTCATACCAAGGATCTCGAGAGAGGGGGCGAAAATACAAAGGAAAAAAATACAAGTTATACTTGCCTTATTTTGATTAACTTACCTCATGAAGCGGGAAGTAGTATGGGCACGTTTTCATTAAATAACAAGGTACACTGCAGATGGAAAAAGTAAATGTCACAGATGTTATTACATGTAATGGAGGTTTTAAATTGTAGTTCGACTTTAAACAGTACATAGAAGAACGTTGGAAATGTTTTTTTGTCTTCGCTGACCTGAAAAACATTACTTTTAGTTACTACTGACCCACAAACACACGTATGTAACGCACTTCTGACATATGCACATATGTAGACGCACTGCTGACATACGTACTCGTGTAGACACAACACTGACATATGCACTTCAAAACGTACAGACTGCCTGGTAGACAGGGACTTCATTGACACACACACACATATATACTAGTGGTTTGTTATTTTCTGTACAAATAAGAACTTTTAAAGGCCATATTTTTAAAGTCTGAAATAAAAAGTTGTGTTGTTTAACATACATGTTTCATAGCGTTTTCTGATACAGCCTGATTGGTTATCCGAAAATTGGCTGAGTCATCGTAGCATGTGATAATTTCCAAACATTCTACGGAAATTATACGTTTATCTGATAAGCGCTGGTGCCTCCTCATTAAGTTTGTAACTACCCATGCAGACGACTTTCACGCAGGGTTGTGGACGTTCATCACGTAAATGACGATAATTAGGCTGGAAAAACGGCGTACATTTCAAAGCAACCTAATACACTGTGAGCGTAATAATCTAAACACACACGAGAGGAGTTATTCCCCCGATTTTTAGTTCGGTATAACTTGTATAACAAACTGCGGGAGGGGGGGG
>NW_013666122.1:479842-485234 GCF_000517525.1 Limulus polyphemus
TTCACTGTGAAAAAAAAAAAAAGGTTGTGAAGTAATGTAAATAATTTCGACCAATTACACCAGAATAATGAACGAAATGGAAGTCATTATTTCAGCGAGTTTTCCAGCAGTGCAAGCAATTTGTAAAAAGAAATGATCTGTACAACGCGCCAACACTACAAGAGAAAAAAAAACAACTTCTAATGCCAAAACATTAAAGTAATTTCCTCTAACGACAGAAATATTAAAATAGAAACCCAAATAATAAAAAAAAACATATAAGCCTAAAACTTACGAATTTTATAGTTCTCCCCTTCAGTGTCTCGGCGGTAAACTTGAAGGCCCATAACTCTAAAATTGGTGTTCGATACCCGTAGTGGGCATAACGCAAATAACCTGTTGTGTAGCCCGCACAAATAATGCGTTTATAAAGTGACCACTGACTTTTATGTGGGCTTTCAAAATTTTAAATAAGCATTTTTAGCTTCTACTAATTTTTAGGGGGTTAGCACACATTTTATTTGCTCTTTGTCACGCAGAATCTTTATCAGCGTATTAAAAACATCTTAAATAATATCAAGACGTTTCATTTAGAAGCGTAAAACTAGCCACAAAAATAAAAAAAAAGAATGATGATCTTAAATCACGCATTAACTTAAAACGAAACCATTATTATCAAAATGATTGTTATACATCCAACATTAAAGTTACATTTTTTGTATCAACAGCCACCTGGTGGAGTTCCAGGACAACCTATGATGCCCAACAGCATGGACCCCTCGCGACAAGGTAAGCAAATCCATTAGTGTTGTTTTTTCTATAGTTTGTTTCAAAATTCACGTTTTTTTTCGACGTGGTTTGTTTTAGACTTTAAAATTGATGAATTCATCTGGTGACGTAATTTATGTAAGAAAACAGGAGCGGGAAAAATATGTTGTGATAGGGGTGGAGGGATAAGAACGGATGGGGTTTAGCTCAAAATAACTTCTTGATGTTATTATTTCTGCACGATAAAATCAACCGGTATGAAGGCTCTAAGGCCCCCTATGGTTATGAAACGTTGTAATTCGAAACAGGGGAAATGGGTAAAAGGTCAGAAGTAAAGGGGCCAATTCGGCGCAGGTTTGAGAAATAAATATAAAAGACAGGAGTTCAACGAAAAAGAGATAAGACCTTTCCTTCGACTTAAGATAATTCACTGAACAACTAACTATAGTTTATCACACTAAAACCTACAGTTTTCAAAATCCCTTAGATGTTACCTGATTAACAAACGTTTTTGTCGTTGTTTTAAGTTAAGTTTATTTTTTGTAATTATCTTTCGTACGCCTTTATCATTTTCGGATAAACTATGTTAATTGATAACGATAATTGTAAAGGAGGTTAAACTACTGGAAGTTGTTTATTTGTTGAAAAAAATACATAATTTTTTTCTGTACTTCAAAAAGTAATTCAAAACTAATATTTCTTGAGTTGCCATTTCACAAAGAAGAAAACTTAAGTCCCTCGGTGGGTCAGCGGTAAGTTTACGAGTGTAAATAGCTCACTGTGTAGCTTTGTACTAAAGAAAAGCAACAACGATGAGAAAATTTTATTACAAGCTGTAGGCTGTATCTTTTTACGTAGATAATTTTAGTACTTCAAGAGTATGTTTAATTAGCCAAAATTAATTGAGGAGATTTAGAAGTTAGTGTATAATTACCAAATTTAATACCATTTTTATTCACCAGTCAGATTATAAATACTTTACGTTTTGATGGCAAACAATAAAAAAGCGACTACGTACTTGAAATCCTTTGTATTCAGATTAATGTACCTACCAAGAATCCTCTGTATTCAACCAAACAACAGAAAGTTAATTGTTCGAGTATGCGTGTTTGGTTTAAGACGCCTATCCACTAAGTAAGATAAAACACGTATACACAGTTTTCCCATTTACCAGTCAGCTTTCTAAGTTGTAACGGACATAACGCGAAACGGGTTTTTCGTCAAGCGGGTTGACAAGAGGTTTCAACTGGTCGTTCATCATACCCAAAGGTCCCCCCCCCCTTTTTTTTTAATTCCAGAAAATAGAAAAGGCGGGAAATACAATCATAAAACAAAGTTTAACACCTTGCTAGAAAATGGTGGTGGAATGATTTCTAGGAAGAAAAATGATTGACTTGAAGAAAAACCTAAAGATGTATACAATATTATGTGTTTGAATTACAAAATGTGCATATTCACGAGCCTGTCAAAACATAGATAGCCGTTAATATACGTTATGGGTTAAACTAAACCGTTAATTTATGCTAATTTTATGCACAATAATTTTGGATAGGTGTACTTTAATGAATGTTTGAAGTAAGTGGTGGGTCTTTAAAAAAATGATTTTCTTTATTTTATAGAAATATGTCGACTAAGAAAATATAGGGAGATTCGCTAAAAACTTCACGTAAAATGCGGGTACATCAGATGTCTTAATAGCAACTTTAACAAATATATATATTGGATAATTATACATTTCTATTATAAATCACATAGTCGTTTAAAATGAAAACAAGATGTACAAATGCCGAGATGAAAATAGAACATTCGAGGCTATCAGAATACTGAATTATCAGATCCTGTTTTCTTACGTGATGAAATATTATCCAGTGCAGTGGATGCTGTTGTCCCCCGTGCCTAACTTCAGTAAACCGATACAGCGTTTTACCGAGATCATGATGTCTGGATTTAGTCAGAGCTCCAGGCGTTTGGTATTAAATTCATTACCTTGTGTTTTAGCGACAGTGACATCTTCTCGTCCTTCCCTGCTGTGGCGCTCAACCGAATACAACCTTGTTTACGAACAACCATTCCTTGGCAGAATATGATTGGTGGTTGGGTTTATCTTATGGCATAGGTAATACAGATCTTGCGGAAAGTAAAAAAAAATTGCCCTATGCTCGTAATTTTTTAGATGTCCATTTTAATGTAAATATACCGGTCACTTCAGCTGTGTCGATGAACACAATGTTGGCGAAACTTGAAGTGCAGAATATTATATCGTCGTACCAAATACATTTTATGCAGTGACTTCTTCAAAATCGCGCGAATGTGACTTTTGGACGGTGGGTATTAGACCCGTATAGTAGTGTGACCATGATGACGTCATAGTACACACACACCGCGCAACTGTGTACGTTACAGAAAGTAGTCTTCATAATCAATTGTCCATTGGTTTCCCGGGCGAAAGTGACTTTGGAAAGACAGTTAAAATTGCACCGTAATATAATTATCACAGTTCCTGTTAGGTAGCGATCGTGAATTACCGCATGTTTTACACGTTATTTACACTTTACACGACATTAATAGGTTATCTGAAGCTTCACTGTCACGGTGTGAGGGTGGTTTGAGGAGAATCTGGCTGAAGACGAGAACGCCAGAACGCATCTTGTACACGTCATCTATAGAACGACATTGATTTCACAACGGTAATTAGGCTAACTGAAGCTTTACTGTCACAGTGTGAGGGTGATTTGGGAAAGATCTGGTTACCGCATGTTTTACACGTCATCTATAGAATGACATTGATTTCACAACGGTAATTAGGCTAACTGAAGCTTTACTGTCACAGTGTGACGGTGATTTTGGAAAGATCTGGTTGAAGACGAATTCTTAAATCAAGCAGCGAGTCGGAACTGGAGCAGAACGCTGGAATTCGATAAAGTTCGGTGCATTTGAAAATAACCACAGAAGAAGACGAAATTCTGACACTCCAAGGGTAGCTCTGACTGTAATTCAAGATGCCGGGTGTGTTTGAGAAGATATAGAAAATCTCTATTTGGAATTCATTTAAAGCCTCTCGAGACGCAGCTGTCGTCAGAAGACATTTCTTTGATTCATGAAAGATCATTACTCCCCGCGTCCTTTGACGTCACTTGAGCTAGACAAATGTATCATGTACACGACGGTGACTTACAAAAATCTACTCTTTAAATCATATGACTTTATTGTATAAGTAGGAAAGACATAACATAACTTAACGTTTGAGTGATTATTTTAAAAGGTCACAAGATCCTAGTAAAATCATTATCACGATATCAAGATATTCTAATACAATAGATTACGATTAAAGCTTCAAACCATTTTTTAACCTGGGGCAACCAACTCACTTGAGGTTTATAAAACGGCAAAAGTGAGGTAAAAATATTTAAATATTTTACATATAATATATTTTATATGTTTGTTCGCGGTGAAACAGGATAAACGCCGCTGAAAATGTGTAAGTTTTTTTTACAAATTCTTATTTTTTAATCTCATTTTAGTTATGTTTTGTGTTGTTTTTTTAACTTTATAACAATTGTAAGGATACACTGCGTAAGTATAATTACTTTTGCTTTTAGCACTCGGTAACTAGCTTCTCTGGTGTTCGGTTGATTGTAACTCGAACTGGTTGAAACGTGTAAAATTAACCATGGCATATGCATGAGAGGAAAGCGGTTTAAAGTGTTTTAACACTTCCACGAGTCTTTGACTTGTTTGTACGACTGTAACGCATTTTCAAAATTTAAAGGTAAATATTTTTTATGAAATGAATATCGCATATTTTTCTGTACTTAAATCATTTTACTTGTGCGATAAAATTTTTATCCAAACTGAATAGGATCGGGTGTGTCTTATTGATTAGCATGCCCGGGTTATGAATCCGAAGATTCCTGTCATCGTCTCACGCACTCCGCATTTTGGGACCGTTGACGTATTGTATGATTGAAGGTCAAATCATATTATTCGGCCAGACAAGTAGTAGCTCGCAAGTTTGCGATGGGCGCTTTTAATTATTTACCTTCCCTCTTGTTTAATCTGTCACTTCAAAATCAGGATAGGGTGCTCGACTCGCAATCTGTTGGTCGTGGGTTCGAATCTCCGTCCCACCAAACATGCTCGCCCTTTCAGCCGTTGGGACGTTATAATGTGACGGTCAATCCCACTATTCGTTGGTAAAAGAGTAGCCCAAGAGTTGGCGGTGAGTGGTGATGATTAGCTGCCTTCCCTCTAGTGTTACACTGCTAAATTAGGAACAGCTAGCGCAGATAGCTTCGCGCGAAATTAAAAAACAAACAAACAAAATTAGGGACTGCTGTGTTTGAAAATTCAGAAACAAATCAATCCAAACGGAATAAAAAGAAAAATCATGACTCTGAGTGTAACATGTTAATCTCGTGCAGTTGGTATAATCTTTTTTTTATTGGTAACATGTTAATCTCGTGCAGTTGGTATAATATTTTTTTTATTGGTAACATGTTAATCTCGTGCAGTTGGTATAATCTTTCTTTTATTGGTAACATGTTATCTCGTGCAGTTGGTATAATTTTTTTTTTATTGGTAACATATTAATCTCGTGTACTTGATATAATTTTTTTCTTTTATTGGTAACATATTAATCTCGTGT
>NW_013666122.1:486245-491483 GCF_000517525.1 Limulus polyphemus
TATATATATATATATATATATATATATATATATATATATTTCATTCAGAAATAAAACTATTGATAATCCTTCAATCCCCCCTTCCCTTTTTTTATTTTTATTTTTTTTTTGCTTCTTAATATGAACTTGTAGTTAGGGATAACGAATTGTTTGTATTGAATTTTTAAGATAAAATAAGAATAGTCAAGTTTTCAAAATGCGTAAAGTAGCGTCATACAATATAGTTTATCAAAGTAAAGATCGTGTTGTTGTTTTCCAAGGGATTATTTATAAGACACTTTCAGAGACTGGTGTACTTTGGCACTGTTTGGTTTTCTGCTGTTCAAATTCTGTAACATAATTCGTGTTCTGACTTTGTCTCTCATATCTGTTTAAATATTGATTTTCATCTTATTTAGGAACTGTTTACAAAGTTATTCACGCTTACAAAATAATACTTTAAACTCTAAACAAACCAAGAAATATTTTGATTCTCTGGATGATGTAAAATGTTTTCTTCTTCTTTTGTTGCACATATATTTTACATCTTAAAACATCCAGATAATGACCTTGAAATGACCTTTAAAGATTAACTTTAAAAAATTACTGTTTGCTATCCCATTTTCCTTTTACTGACTTTGTTTTTATTCAAAGATAATTTAATTAATCCGTATTTTTGTTGTTTATAGGTGAAGGTGGGGAGTTTGTTGGGTGGCAAGGTAGGCCTCACGCCTCTTTACACACTCTTCATTTCTCCTCAACCCCTGTTGTGATTTGTAAACGTTCCCTTACTGTAAATATGTAGCTTTTTTTCAAACTGTTCTTATGCGTTTTTTTTTATTACTTTATCTGTTCCTTTCAATAATTCAATGTCATTTTATAAATCGTATTTGTACACAAATGCCTTCTCAGGTTATTAGTTATATAAACACACACACACAACTAATATATATATATATATATATATAACTAGTTAACATTAAACTCAAAAGAAGATACACGGGCGGTTGTGGTATACAGTTCGAAATTTAAAATATTTCAAGTTTTGTGCTTATCCAATCTGGAAAAATCCAGTTATAAAAATCACTCATTCATCATCTTGATGTCTTGAAGTAAAATTTCTTTGTTACATATTTCTGTTTAACTCCTTTCATACAAATATATTTATTTTTCATGCACAGAAACATAGACTTAATTATGGTTGTTTAATAACAAAAAATAAAATAGATTAACGAAAATAACTGCCTTTATATGTACTTCTTATAGAACTCTGGTCTTCCTGAAACAGAGATGTTTTATAAAAGCTGTTGGATTGTTTGTTGATTATTTTTCTTTTTGATATCACATTTAGTAAACTTTTCCTAAGTGTATTTGTATAAATCGAATATATTAGAAAGAGTCTTTCCATTTCCCCTTACAATTTAGGTTTTCAAATTTAAAACATCATTTATTTTTGTCTTTATGTTTAGAAAAACATTTACCTTTAAAATAAAAGTTGTGAAACTCAAATTTTACTCAAAATTCAGTTAATTTACTACAGAAAAATTATAACAGCAAATAAACTCACTTTGTGGTTGTTATCCATGATAAGAGTTGTTTTTTATCTTTGTTTTACAGTTGTTGTACTTTTAGAGAAAACACTGAAATTCATGGGCCTAAAGGGACATAACAGTAAATATAAATAGATTAATGTAAATCATTTCCATATCTCTTGTTTTTTGTGTAAAAGTGGATTATGTTAATCCCTAATAAAGCCCAACTCGTAAACGAACGCGTATACAAGCTGAAGTTTTTTTTAAATAAGCACGTAAAACAACAATGTAAAAAGTCGCAAATGAATATCATATTTTTTGTGATGAGTTGTAATTATTTTTGAATGATTTCTTAGTTCCTGTTTTTAACCTATGATCTGTTTCGATCGTAACCCTGTTTTGGGTTATTCATAGTTTGTAACACCTTCTTACGTTTCTAACAGTTCAAAATCTTCTTATGTGAGATGTGTGTGGCTGTACAGTAATATTGAAATATGTAATAAGAGGCTTAGAGGTACAGGAAACGAAGTGTCTGCGTCGGATAAACTTTTCTCTAAAGAGACTTGGAACTAATGTCGCAAAAATAAATAGAAACGAGCTGGCAAACAACAGTCCCTAAAAAACAGATTCCATGTAACCGAATCTGTTTTTAATCTGTGCATTAAAGTATATGGGATAGCACTAACGGAAATCACCAAAATACATTTAGTTTTTGTGACGTGTGCTTGTAAGCAGTAAACCGTACGTTTTAAAATGTGTTAATACTCGCATGACGTGAACTCATGATCATGCTCTTATTGGTTGTTTGACCACATCGGCCATGTTGCTTAAGTTTAACGGATTTAGTACTGATACGTATTTTCTGTGCATATTAACGCTAAAGGCTGAGCTCTTTATTAACACTTGTTGCTAATGTACAAAGATTAAACATTCATTAAACTTTATACGGTTCTTGAGCTAGATGATTCATGACTCACACCTTCTGACCTTTTTAACTTCAAGTAACTGTTGTTCGAGATATGCTAAAGTTAAGCTGCTTATATTTGTGAAATCGGCGAAAGCCATTCACTTTATTTGATTTTAACTTATCATTTTACGTAATTTACTCATATCAAAAGTCCAGATGGTCACTCAAGCCCTTATCGAGTCTTACATAAGGGAAGTAACATGGTTTTGAAACATTGTGGACACGAAATAAATTAAATCGAAACTTTTTTAAATAAAATGAGAAAATAACTAGTGTTATTTATGTTAACTGGAACAAATTCAATACATTTGTGATACTTCGTTAACCTACTTCTTTGCATGTAATTTTCGTTTTTAACATTTAATGTAAAAACATTTGTGTCATTATTGTTATTAATCTTCAGTAATCATTTACAGGGCACGACTAGCTGGTTAAGGCGCTTGACTCACAAGCTGAGGGTCGCGGGTTCGAATCCCCGTCCCACCAAACATGCTCGCCCTTTAAGCCGTGACGGCGTTATAAAATGACGGTCAATCCCACTATTCGTTAGTAAAAGAGTAGCCCCAGAGTTGGCGGTGGGTGGTGATGACTAGTTTCCTTCCCTCTAGTGTTACACTGCTAAATTAGGGACGGCTAGCGCAGATAGCCCTGGTGTAGCTTTGCGTGAAATTCAATACAAACAAACAAACTATTTTGCAGTCTAGCCCGTAAATCCTCTGTAATTTTTCATCGATTTCCATTTTCATGTTTGTCACCAGAGTGCTCTGTTTTACCAAACATTAGAACTAAATCAACCAGTGACCTGATTTATTTATCCAGAGCTATTAATTTAAGTATTTTAATTTATTTTTAATAATCACGAAAAGGCTTTGGTATACATTTTTTTTTAAATTTCAACTAATGATAGGGCTCCGTCCCCCACCCCTCTTGATGAAACTAAGGTCGTTGTAAAGAAGTTTTGGTGGACTTTAACGTGTTCTCATAAAGTCTGAACAACAAAACAGCTGTAGTGATCTCTCCCGTGTGTATTTCCTTGTGGTCACTTTGTTTATCCATATATGGAGCATTGCTTGGTTTGGTCTTCAACAACAAACCCCCCCCCCCCCCCGCCCAGTGGCACAGCGGTATGTCTGCGGACTTACAATGCTAGAATCCGGGTTTCGATACAGGGCACAGATAGCCCATTGTGTGGCTTTGTGCTTAATTACAAACAACCCATCCTTTTTTTCACGCAAGTTGCACATATTAAAACAACGATTAAAAAAACACTCTTAAAATTTAAGATTAAAAATTATGAAGTACTGTTTCTTCTATAGCTCTTTGATTTAGCAAGCTATTACCCATGCTTTAAATTTTCTTAGGCCGCCACTAGGGGGCGATAGATAGATGAATAAATCCTCGCGATTAATTCAACTGATACAGTTTTTCTGGTGACCGGTAATTTCACTCCTTGTAAATTCACTCTGTAATAATTTAGTGATGTCAAATAATAAACAATAAAAGTAACATTCATTAAATATTATTAAAAATGGTGTACTTTATGAGTTATTCTTGGTAAAAAGAACTTAGATTAGGTTATGGAATACTAAAACATATTTTGACATTAACAAGTTATTTCCTGGAGTGAACTTGCAAGGAGTGAAATGCATGGAGAATGATAGTACTGGGAGCCATGTTACCAGGAGTGAATTCTCCTACAACCAGTTTTTCATACTAATAAGGCTTTAGTCAACGAATTAATTTGGTTATGCTTATTACATACGAGTAGGCTGGAATGAAAACACATATATATATATATATATATATGTCTTTATGGTATATTAGAACATAGCATCTTCGTTGTTTCTATGTTATTTGAATGTACTTTTCTCAAGAGAGCATATTTTATATCCAGCACAAAAGGAAAAACATAACATGTAAATTAGGTTTATTTTCATGCAAACTGTAATAATCCAATTCTGGCGTCCTTGGTTTAATCCAACAGAGTTTCCGTACGAAATGAAATCACAGGTAAAAACAGAAAATTTAGTTCAATCAATAGAAACCCCGTGCACTTCGCTGAAAATGTGGTTACATTAAATAATCCCCTCTTCCCTCCTATTCACTGGTATTTTATAATTTTATCTAGCGGGCAGAATTAAATCAGTTGTAAGATTTTTCCCCACGAGACCACACTTTTAAGTCACTTTAAGTTGTACTTTTTTTGATAATTATATTTGTGGAAGTCATTTAAACAAAGTGCTCCTGCCTGACACAAGCTGTTGTAACATATATTATTAACTAGAACGTTTCTTTCAGCATGGTTCACCATTGGTCAACCGGGAATATATCGTCATCATCTTTTCGTTTTGCTGAATAAGTTTACATAATATTTCGAATGCAAGGCGGCTTACATTTCATCTTGTATTTTTATTTTTTTGTGAATTCGTTGAATGTATCTGTTTTCATGTTTTAGTACCATATCAAAGGAGACGTGACATTAATAGTAATACTTTTATAACTGGTGGTTCGTGACAGAATGCTATGACTGTAATATTTATGATTTTTTTCTGTACATAAAACGGCAATGGAAAGATGTTGTTGCTGGGTGGAACCGCGATATGATATCCATATTAATTATACAGTTTCACAACTATGTTAATTATTTTGCTTCGAATGACCACAAGGACTTTTAACCCGAATAAGTTAACACAGAATGACTTGACTTCACAGATATATAAGGACATTATAAAAGTGGTATGTTAACTATAGTGAAGTTAA
>NW_013666122.1:492042-492887 GCF_000517525.1 Limulus polyphemus
AGCTGTAGTGAAGTTGATATTCACTGACTTCACAGATATATAAGGACTTTAGAATAGTGATATGTTAGCTGTAGTGAAGTTGATATTCACTGACTTCACAGATATATAAGGACTTTAGAATAGTGATGTGTAGTAAAGTTTGAAACAAACTCAGGCTTAGCTTTAAAAAAACTTTTTAAGATAGAACTATTATCTAACGCAAGTTAGTTGAAGGAGAAAAGCTTTTTCTTAAGTGAAGTGTAAAGTTTTCTTGCCTGTGAGGTCATTACCCGTTATATGTATATAACTACTCATGAAGATGCCTTTGAAGATTTGTATTGCAACAATTTACACGCATATTTTAATATTTCAGGGACACGAAGATAACTTGTTTCCCACACTTTTGACTCATCAGTCATTTTTCCTAATACTGCTTTTTGATTCTTCCTTTTAGGTTAGTTGTACTATACCATCGCTTTTGTTTCATTATTGGTCTTCGAGTACAGAAATATTTTAGGTTTTTCATGGCTATGGCACATGGCAAATCGTGCTAAAATAATGGGTATCCAACATTTAAAATGACAGTACATAATGATTCTAATTACTCCTGATGAAATCAACCTTTATCAGTGACTTTATGTATTTACTGACATATTTGTTATTTAATGTTGGAGGCCCGGCATGGCCAGGTGGTTAGGGCGCTCGACTCGCAATCTGTGGGTCGCGAGTTTGAATCCCCGTCACACCAAACATGCTCGCCTTTTCAGCCGTGGGGGGCGTTATAATGTGACGGTCAATCCCACTATTCATTTTTAAAAGAATAGTCCAAGAGTTGGCAGTGGGTGGTGATGACTAGCTGCCTTCCC
>NW_013666122.1:493947-510945 GCF_000517525.1 Limulus polyphemus
ACAGTCACTTTACACTGGTTGTCTATACTTTCTTCCATCAGATTTTACTTCACAGTCACTTTACACTGATTGTTTACTTTCTTCCATCAGATTTTACTTCACAGTCACTTTACACTGATTGTTTACTTTCTTCCATCAGATGTTACTTCACAGTCACTTTACACTGATTGTTTACTTTCTTCCATCAGATGTTACTTCACAGTCACTTTACACTGATTGTTTACTTTCTTCCATCAGATGTTACTTCACAGTCACTTTACACTGATTGTTTACTTTATTCCATCAGATGTTACTTCACACTCGTATTACACTGATTGTTTACTTTCTTCCACCAACTGGTACTTCACAGTCACTTTACACTGATTGTTTACTTTCTTCCACCAACTGGTACTTCACAGTCACTTTACACTGATTGTTTACTTTCTTCCACCAACTGGTACTTCACAGTCACTTTACACTGATTGTTTACTTTCTTCCACCAACTGGTACTTCACAGTCACTTTACGCTGATTGTTTACTTTCTTCCATCAGTTGTTACTTCACAGTCACTTTACACTGATTGTTTACTTTCTTCCATCAGATTTTACTTCACAGTCACTTTACACTGATGGTTTCCTTGGGATTTCACAAAACAAACAAAAAACAAAAACTGACAGGTATATTCACATGTAAATCGTAATGGTTTTTGTTGAAGTACTTTGCAATTTAGTGGTCCGAGACAGTTCAGGGAGGCAGCGAGTCTGTATCTGCTAATAGTTATTTTCTTCCATCAGATTTTTCTTTTCAGTGACTATACACTGATGTTGTTTTTTTTCTTTCCCATCAGTTTTTGTTTCAAAGTGACTTTAAAGTTTTTTTTACTTTTGTCAACTGTTGCTTTACAGTGTCTTTGCGTTGGTAGATGCTATACTACAAATTGTGATACATTGTTTGTGTTGTCTGCACTTGTAAACTTATACATTGTTTGTGTTAACTTCACGTGTAAACTAATACATTGTTTGTGTTGTCTTCACGTGTAAACTAATACATTGTTTGTGTTGTCTTCACATGTAAACTAATACATTGTTTGTATTGTCTTCACGTGTAAACTAATACATTGTTTGTGTTGTCTTCACGTGTAAACTAATACATTGTTTGTGTTGTCTTCACGTGTAAACTAATACATTGTTTGTGTTGTCTTCACGTGTAAACTATACATTGTTTGTGTTGTCTTCACGTGTAAACTTATACATTGTTTGTGTTGTCTTCACGTGTAAACTTATACATTGTTTGTGTTAACTTCATGTGTAAACTTATACATTGTTTGTGTTAACTTCATGTGTAAACTAATACATTGTTGTGTTCACGTGTAAACGTTTACATTGTGTGTTTTCTTCACTTGTAAACTAACACATTGTATGTTATCTTCACTTGTAAACTAAAACATTGTTTGTGTTGTCTCCACTTGTAAACTAATACGTTGTTAGTGTTTTCTTCACTTGTAAACTAATACGTTGTTAGTGTTTTCTTCACTTGTAAACTAACACATTGTTTGTGTTGTCTTCACTTGTAAACTAATACGTTGTTTGTGTTGTCTACACTTGTAAACTAAAACATTGTTTGTGTTGTCTACACTTGTAAACTAAAACATTGTTTGTGTTGTCTACACTTGTAAACTAACACATTGTTTGTGCTGTCTTCACTTGTAAACTAACACATTGTTTGTGCTGTCTTCACTTGTAAACTAATACGTTGTTTGTGTTGTCTACACTTGTAAACTAAAACATTGTTTGTGTTGTCTACACTTGTAAACTAAAACATTGTTTGTGTTGTCTACACTTGTAAACTAAAACATTGTTTGTGTTGTCTACACTTGTAAACTAAAACATTGTTTGTGTTGTCTACACTTGTAAACTAAAACATTGTTTCTAATTATACTCCATCCACTATGACAGTTTCTTCACACCACCTAATGTTGAATAATAATAATTTTCGTGGTCACGATTCATGTGCTTGTTATTTATTATTACCGACACAAAGTGGTTTATTAGTTTAAGCCATTCGTGTTATTAGGCCGGATTGAAAGATCCAAGGTTCGAACTGCATTCTTAGCTCTGGTGTCGTTATAACTGTGACGGTAAATCTCGCGCTTCGTTCAGTGAGTAGTCACGTGGGCAGCAGATGCAGCTGCCTGAATGTCCTTCATCAGGTCAGCAGTTCTAAATTAGTAATGGCTATTTCTGAACTCTAGGGGTCTGTAATCTGCATGTTCAGTCTATGCTTCGTAAAAATTGCTATTCAGATTGAAAATATAGATACAAATAATGTAGCTTTGAATATCTGTATATGTGGGTAATTTGGAGATGGTGCTTCTTAAATTTTTTTTTTTTTGCGACGTTTCCAACAAACGCTTTTATTTTTCTCAAGCCAGACACAAGGCTGTCGTTTAATGACAAACGTCTGATTTCTTATATATGTATATACAGTTCCATGTATCGTTGTGCACCAAAAGCGCGGATTTATTAAAAAATCAATAAACTAACGACTGTCGTCATTCTCATTTTGACCAATTGGCGGGAAATGTCTATTTGGAAACGGTGTAACTTTCATAAAACTTTACTTACATTGTGTTAAGTTAGAAATACCCGCTTGCTGAGATTTCTATCACATTGTACCTTGCTTAACAAAATGTACCTCCAGATCGTTAACTGTTAAACCAAGTTATATCTGTATTGATTACCTTTATCGTGGAGCGTTCCGTTGTATTCACTGACTGAATAATGTTATTGAATTGAAGGCGACAAATATGTTCTTTGTTATATACCTGGCGCTTATATTTTGTTGTTAGGTAGAAGTTTGTGTAAATGGCTCGTGAGTAATTGATCTTAATGAGTTGTAGACCACCTTTTTTCTTCCCGAAATAAATGGATTTTTTCGGTGATTAGATAGATCGAGACAAGAAAAATGTCAAACGACCGACTTGCACTGCACAAAAGATTTCACATTTCAAATTTCAGCTGGAGTAGAGGATGACTTAAAAATAGTCTTTCATTTAATGGAGGTAATTATGCTCCCCCCCCCACTCCCATGTGCGACGTAATTAAAGAATAATAGCCGCTCTTTCGCCACACCTAACATAGATTTTTGTATTGAAAGAATTTAAATTAGTCGTTGATGTTTTTCATTCCTCGAAAAAAAGATCTGTTATCAAAGACTGGCTTGCACAGTTTAAAATCAGCCAACAAAATATTCTCTTGCCCTTGTACAAAATATAGTATTATATAGCCAGGGGGCGCAGTTTGCCATTGAATAGCAGTGTAAATCCCGCAGTGTGTGTGGGGAGTTCTATTAGATCGAGATGGTTTACCAAATATTAGATACTGGGCTATATATCAGTTATTAAGATGCTCATTCCTGCCTAAGCAATAGAAAAAGAACTGCGAGACAGAGGATGCGATCAGTCTTTTTCATTACAACCATAATACTGGAAGTCATTTCATTGGATGAAAAAATAATAAAACAACATGTTATGCGTAGCGGTTTTACAAGTTGAAACTAGTGGCTTAAGGCTAGACCGGTCTGAGAAGGGGGTATCTATCAATATGAATCCTTTTAATTAAAATTGCGGCTCGAAACGTCTTGGCCCCTGATAAGTGTGGAAAGTAGAGAGATTTTCCTTCGTCATAAAGCCAATTGGCAAGGGTGTGGTCGATCCACATCTGCCAAGTTGTTTTTTTTCTTTTTAATTTTATTAATTCTCAGCCATTCAGCCGTCTTTCGTCAATAGCTTAGATGTTACAAAGAAAACCATTAAGTCAAAGTTTTTTCAACTTTTTAATGCTTTCAATATCCAAGAAATGTTAATGTCATTAAAACGTTAATTAACTTAGCGTTTATAGACAGAAATGCCTAAATGAATTCCCACTTTTTTTCTTTAACAACACGTGTATATTTCTAAATGGTTTGGGTTTCGTTCTAAATTTTTGCTCATTTTCTTGTAATTACCATCAGTTAATGTCAAGTTCAAAAGTAAGAAATTAAGCTGTAACTCGGTTTCCCCTTCCCAGATCATCAGACACTAATGGCAACCAGATAGAATCGACAGCAGCACCATAAAAGTCACCAGGAAATGGATTATGTTGATGACATTCCATGCTGTTGAAACCAGTATGAAATGTTTTCTGTAAATTGCCGTTGTTTACATTTTATTCGTAGACTAGTACGGGGGGGGGGGTGTTATTAAGTGTGGTTTCCATGTTTGTCTACGGTAGTTGAAATACTAGTTACCACATTTTAGTGGAACTTTTATATATAACAAAACTTCAGACTTTTCTCTTTTCTTAAATGCTCTTCATTAAATCGATTTCGTGACATCACAGACTCAAGATGTATTGTTATTATTGCTTCTGTACGGATTCACCACGTGACCATTGGATTTTGGATGACTGACGTACAACTTTTACATATTTTAACATGGGAGGAGATCAACTGAATCCGAATGATGAGATTTTGTCTTGTTGTACGCTTTTGTTTTTATATTTATCGCGTTGGATTATCAGTTTTATCAACTTTTTGATGTATTTATGTGGTTGTCATAGCTCAAATGTAACAATGTTGAGAAACAAAATCCTCCTTAACTAATACATACATATATATATTTGCTAGCAACGTAACGCAGTTAACCCTTCCGCCCAGCTGAGCCGCCCTGTGCTGGGGGGTGATTTATAACGCCATTTACACATGTCATTAGCAGGAGTATATATATGTTAGATACACATTGTGGGCGAGGATTTTAATGGTCAATTTCGTTTTCAAAATAACCCGACACAGCATAAATGCAACCACATGTCTCTAAATAAATCTTTGTACATTTGCTGTTATATACGAAGTTCCAGCAGTAAATCATCTAAGCTTTCCTTGGGGAACTCCAATATAAGTGTAAATGTTATGCAATAAAGAAAACGGAATTTTTAAAACAATAAACTGCTGAAGGGAGCGCTCTCACGTGAAAACAAGTTACTATAAGCTGGTACACAGTTGGCCCCCCAGTGGCACAGCGGTATGTCTGCGGAGTTACACTGCTAGAAACCGGGTTTCGATACCCGTGGTGGGCAGAGCACAGATATCCCTTTGTGTTGCTTTGTGCTTAACTACAAACAAACTGAACCTCTGATTTTGAAGTTCCAAATTTGACCACCAGGAGTAATTCTTTCAAAATTAAATACTGATAAAATGGGCATGAAAATAAGTATATCGTGGAAGAGGGGGAAAGCCCAAAGCTTACATTTTATTTCTAAAGGTGTTCCTACCGTAATTAAGAAACCTAACAACACTGAGTGCTCGTAAACTATAAATTAAGAGAGAATGCATGAGAAGAAAAACAGTCGACAGAAAAAGCACCATACGAGAACCAGACTAATTTGAGGTTGTAAATCTGAAAAATAGATATATATTTTTTTTGTTTATATAGTTGTAAAGGTGTTTTACTTTACTGGTAAATATGGCTTCTCAATATATATGTTTTTATTTGATTATTAATAACAAAGATTGGCTAGAACTAAATACGGACCTGCAAACACTAAGATCAAAAGGCTTAGTTTGTAGAGTTTAGGTTTCTAACGCGAAAGGGTGCGACATGTCGCCGTAGATAGACGACATGTGGAAACTATATTTTTAGCGTTTGCTCCTCCAACTAGATATCCCAAGACATTCTTAGAAATAACCGTCATTGGATCGGATCGTCACTGGAGTATCGTTTTCCCCTTGAAGTGTTTATTTTCTTTGCTTTATTAGCCTTGGGGTATTTGACAAGCTGTTGATGTGTATATAAGTTATAAATGTGATTATAATTATACTCTGATAAGTGGCACTGAATAGTACACTAACACAGACACACCTCACTTGTTTTAGACTAAAGAATGAACGTGAATCTCGTGTTTCCTAACCCAGAGTTGGATGGAACATTAGCTGAATATACGGGAGTTCGAACCGTATGCGTGCCTAAAAAACTGTACACGTATTTCGAACAACCCATTTAAAGCAAGCTGTTGTTTAATCGCCTACGACCCAGCTGCAGTGCTTAGCTTGGAATCTAATAATAACACCGTCGTGATATTTTATATGTGTGCATATGATTACGCCACTGTGAAGCTCGTCGATACTAATAAAGATGGGTAATATTTCAGGGTATTATAACAGAAGAAAGAAACGAGGGTCGACTTCTAAAAGTTTGTTTGTGGTTAAGCACAAAGCTACACAATGGGCTATCTGTGCTCTGCCCACCACGAGTATCGGAACCCGGTTTTTTCTACCAGTGTAAGTCCGCAGACATACCGCTATGCCACCGGGGGGGGGTACTTCTAAAAGAACACAAACAAATATGTAGAACAGACACGGACAGATTGGTACTAAAAATGTAAATATTAGAAAATTATTAATATGGGCTATTAACATACCAACACGAGATACTTGATGAATAACCTTTCAACGTGGAATGTCAAATCGTAGCACAGACATACCAAGTTTAATCCTCACATCCCGCCCTCATGCGCAGTGACACTTTTTTTTTTTAATCCGGAGATTTCGCTACAGAATCCCACTGTCATGATTCCCGTCGTTCCCGTTAATATTTTGAGGCTTATTTACGACGTAATGATATCTAGATAGAGGCATATTTCTAGGTTTTTTTATTGGAGAATGATAAACAGTGATTCGGTATTATTTTTTTTTATATATATTTTCATAATTTACATCATTTTCGTTTTTTAACATAAATATGAATGTAGTTAAGTTTTTAAAAAAATTATTTGCACGTTTGTGAGACAGGTTTTAAATATATAGTAAAGGTGCAGTTTAAACATTGTATTATTTATTCTCTCCCTCCACAGAGGGTCCGGCATGGCCAGGTGGTTAGGGCGCTCGACTCGCAATCTGTAGGTCGCGGGTCCGAATCCCCGTCCTACCAAACATGCTCGCCCTTTCAGCCGTGGGGGCGTTATAATATGACGGTCAATCCCACTATTCGTTGATAAAAGAGTAGTCCAAGAGTTGGCGGTGGGTGATGATGACTAGCTACCTTCGTGTAGCTTTACGCGAAATTTATAACAAACCAAACCCTCCACAGAGAGAGAGAGAAAAAAAAAGCGTGAAGTAATATACCAATTAGCAGGAAAGAAGCGTAGAAAATAAAAACAATTCCCGAGGGTGAACCCTCGAACACCTAACACCCTTCGATCGTTCCAGCCTCGGCCAAGCGACAGGGCACGTGATGCTTCTTTTCCTCCAAGACAAAAAAAAAATCACCTGTTTAGTTTGCCTGGGCCTTAGCATCTCTGATAATATATGATAACAACGAAAATTGTAGTAACATTAGAAAGGCCAACATTTGCAAGCGAACGCAATATCCCCCTTTCCCATCCTCATCCATCCTGTCTGGTAAGATCCTCAGAGAATATTTTAAATAGAGAATTGTATTCAAAGTATGAAAAGAGAACATACGCTATTTTAACATTCAGTGATAGACACTTAACGCAGTATCAACTTGAGACTTCTTTGTGAGAGGGATGTATTGGAGCTGTAATCTTGTGATACTTAGGGTAGACACTTAACACAGTTTCAACTTGAGACTTCTTTGTGAAATGGATGTATTGGAGCATACTAAGTTGTAATCTTGTGATACTTAGGGTAGACACTTAACACAGTTTCAACTTGAGACTTGATTGTGAGAGGGATGTATTGGAGCTGTAATCTTGTAATACTTAGGGCAGTTAGTTTACATTTATTGGTAATGACAAAACTTTACAGGAAACTTTTGGGCAAACAAGACCCATTCTTCAACGTGGTATATGTAATTTCATGTATTGTGTAAATGAAAACACTGTTAATAACAACTACTTGTAAAATTTACATCTGCCAACAATGTTTCTAGGTTCAGAGCTCCTTATTACATACATTGCGATTTTTTTAACCTTTGACCCCAGTAAAATGAAATGAAAAGCACAATTCTCAAATATGTTTGTTTTAGTATATGGGAGTCGTCGCAAGGTGTCTTCATGCAAAAAGTTTTACCTAGATTGGTCGAAATATAGAGGAATGGTAAGTCAAGAAAAACGTACTTTTACAAAATCTGTTAACCATTGACCCCTGTTAAGTTATAAGAAATGCCCAAATGTCTTATCCGCCTGTTTTAGCCTGTGTGTCACCTGTATTGATGGAAATATAAAGAAATAACAGACTTAAAACCCTATTTTCTGATTACCCCCTCCCCTCCCGTTGACCCCGTTAGTCGATAGAGAGATGTGCAAATCTGTAGAGGTTATTGCAAGGTATCTTTGTGCCAAGTCTCATTTGGAATGATGGAAACGTAGCGGAGCTGCAGGCCAAAATATGTTTTTGTAATGTTTGACCTTTAACCCCCCCTGAAGTCGGAACGAGGTCCTGAATTAAAAAGAGAGAGAGAGAGAAATGTATGTGGGGGATATTGGACCATGGCATGTGACCTCCAAGTTTTAAGACTACAGAATCAAAAATAAAATAATGGAGCACAGCTGTAATTGTTGGAAAACAAGAAAGAAACGTAGTAAATATAGGGGGAGACACAATAAGAATGGAATATAGAACTTGCTGGACGTGTGAGAAGATGTTAAAACAGCAGGGGAAATTATGTTTTATTAGTTTGTTATTTTTTTCCCGAGTTTTACGTTGTGTGGACTTTATTCTGTAGTTACAATTAAAACCACATATGAAAACAAATTACCCTATCTTGTTGTCACTGTTTTTAAAGTGTTTACATTACCGTACTTGGTTATACTGCACATTTCACTGTAGTTTAGAGGTTGCTAAATAATAGCTTTGGTTTCGCATTGCATCTGAATTTGTGAATTATAATCTACTGATCAGTAAAAATAAGCACGTGGCTTCTAGATTCTCGGTAATTTACTGATCATAAATCAAGAACGTGATGCTTTATGCTGGTTGTTCGCTTTGAAATTATAATATTTGTGTCTATTGTATGATTGTGATATATGTCGTGTAATTACCAGAGAATGAATTAGTTAGGGTGACACCTCACAGTTGAGCGAAAGTGTTTGTGTGTATGGCAGTTTCATCTGTAATAAATTGGCTATTCAAGAACCAATGGTTGTAATTAACCTGTTTCTAGTCTGGTAAACGTGTAGGAATGGTGCCTAGTGCCAGAACTGTGGTTTCGTATTCCACATGCACTGTGTTGAGGCGTTGCGCGAAATACTCGTACGTAAAATAAATCCACAGTCCGCTTAGCTACAGCAAATTCGTACACGCATTAAACTCCCCTGGACAGCAACCGTTCTTGTTGTTGCTTTTCACCTTTGGGCGGTAAGTGCGTTCATTTGTAGCACGTTTATTAAATGTTACCACTCGCCTAACAAAAGTACAACTTGACACAGTTGACCCTCAGTCACGTGATTGTGAGAAGTGTATGATACGGTGTCTAATTTTCTCGTGTTTGAAGAGAAGCTGTCATTATTTGGTAATTATTATTAGCGGAGATTAACATGTAATCAGTGTAGGCTGTATCTGCTTCCTTAGTTGGGGCCGAAGTATGGAGCTGAAGTTGTATGATTCGCGCTCTGTTACCGCCAAAAACAAAATCGTGCTCTAGTGCCTTAAAAATGAGACAAACAAATTCCAATATTCGGCAAGACAAGAAAGAGTATCCCAAGAGTTGGCGGTGGGTGTTGTTAACTAGCTGCATTCGTTTCAGTTCATTACTTCAAAATTAGGAACGGCTAACGCAGATAGTCCTAGTGTATCTTTGCACAAAATTCAACAAACTAACAAATTAAGCTGTTACTAGTTGCCTTCCTTCTAGTCTTACACAGCTAAATTAGGGACGGCTAACACAGATAGTCCTAGTGTGTCTTTGCACAAAATTCAAAACAATCAAACAAACAAACTGGGCTGTTTAAAATTTAAATTTCTGGTATTAAATGTTTATTATGATGTTGATTTTCATCCCTCACAACATCCGACGTGTTTGTACGTGCACACATACACACAGTTCACTCTTCTAGTGATTGTTTGAAACTCGGTGTGAAGTAAAGGTTTCTTCTGTTCATCAGAGAGGTCGTCCGTCATTTTTACAATGGTTAACAAAGTCTGCGAGCCGGGCGTGGCCTAGTGTTCCATTCCTGTAAAAACACGTTCCATACGTTAGAGTTGTGGTGCGTTATATGAGTGACGGTCAAATTACAGTAATCGATCAGATAAGAGTAGCCCAAGTGTTGGCGGTGGGTGCTGTTGACTAAGTTCCTTCCATATCTAGTCTATCAGTTCCAAAGTAGGAACGGATATGCTTAGATTTGCGCGAAAATGTTTAAAAAAAAAAGAAACAAAATCTATTCCAAGCTGTACCAGAACTACGATTAGGGCAGATAAAAACATAATAGAGACCTAACCCGGGGACCAGACCGCTGTCCCATATTAGCTGGTTCCTTTTGTTGTCTATTTAACCTGGGTTTCTTGAGGAGGGGTTGCTGCGGCTACAGATAAATTAATTACTCTGTACAAGTATTTTTCTCGTTCTCGACTTAATCTTACTGTATAAACTTGCTTGTGATATCGCAACTCCAGAACGTATATTCAGCTTTAGAGCATTAAGTGAACAACTATAGGCCTTTTGGTGGCTTTACACCGCTTTAGTTATTAAACTTCACAAAGTAAGATGGTCTGTTTAAAAGAGGTTTTGGTGTGGTTTTCCCATTTTATGTGATGAAATTGCATAGAGCTTCCTTTTGTCATATAGATCTGTGACAGAAACTTCAAACAACGCGACAAAAGCTTCGAACAATGCAACAAAAGCTTCGAACATTACGACAGAAACTTCGAACATTGCGACAAAAGCTTCGAACAATGCGACGAAAACTTCGAACAATGCGACAAAAGCTTCGAACATTGCGACGAAAACTTCGAACAATGCGACAAAAGCTTCGAACATTGCGACGAAAACTTCGAACAATGCGACAGAAACTTCAAACAATGCGACAAAAGCTTCGAACAATGCGACAAAAGCTTCGAACAATGCGACAAAAGCTTCAAACAATGCGACAGAAACTTCAAACAATGCGGCAAAAGCTTCGAACAATGCGACAAAAGCTTCGAACAATGCGACAGAAACTTCGAACAATGCGACAAAAGCTTCGAACAGTTCCTTGTTAGTTAATTAATGATAATGGATAAAAGGATTATTGTAGCACATCCGTGACTAACATATCTAACCGTATCAAATCAGAAGGGTTGAATGACCACACACTTTTAGTTCTAATTATCATTTTACTGAATGCGCGTGGTTAGGGAAGTGGTACCCGTATGTGCATGAAACATATATTACAGATAAAGTATCTTAAGTAAAACTTTTGATCGCGTAGATACACGAATTGTAAAAGTTGCACACACTTTTTATAAGTTTATGCCTACGAACACTCGTTATCTTAAAGTGACGTCATTTTTATAATTTCCAGATTCGTATAAGTACCTGTTTATTGTTAGATGGCGACCCCTGGGAGTAGAACAGTACGTCTATTATTAGTGAACTTGGCTTGAATGTTGCATTGTTCATTCTACCACATCCCTCAATTAAAAATTAAGCCCGGTAATAAATTTTGAACTTGTTACGTAGATCAGGACGTTGTTAAGGTCATAAGATTCGTTAGCAATTTGTGGTAGTAGCTTGAACACGCATTACAATTACAATGACTTGTATAGGTTTCGGACGTAGAAAACGTTTCGCTTTTGTTCTTCAATCTAAGATTAGTAATAACTTTGAAACAGCTGTGCAAGCAAGACATGGCAACGAGTTTTGCCAATTTAAACACGTGGAAAAAAAACAAAACTACTGAATCCCATATCACTAGAATGGTAATTGCATTCTCGTGCATTTTTATTTATATATTCATATGTATTGATTTTTTCTACTTCTTTTTTTTTCTGAACAGCTTTTTTTTTTTACAATAATTCGTCACAAATGATCTATAGTACTTTTCTGCTGCTGTTTTTTGTTTTTTTTGTACCTCCTTTCTGGCCTCCTCTTTCTACACTTTTGTTCTGTGCAACTGAAAGTTATTTGAAACTCATTTTTGTATACCGACAATTCTGAAGACGATTTTTATTTACGTGGTAGTTTCGATACCCGTGGTGGGCAGAGCACAGATAGCCCTTTGTGTAGCTTTGTGCTTAATAATAATAAAACTACGTGGTAGTTTTGATGGATATTACTGTTGTCGCTCCTCCTATCGGTAAGTTTCTGATTTATTCAGTTTGTCGCCATAACGTTACATCACAGTTGATTTCTTACACTTAACATGCATGCTCTTTCGCGCACTTCTTTTGTTACAAATATTCTTTCACAGGAAAATTTTGTGCAGTGAAATTACTTCGGATCTTCTGAAGTTGCCTTGTTAATATTTTGTATAAACAAAAACAGTCTATTTTATTTTTTGAATGACGACCATTTTTTCACTCAAGATATAAGGTTACCGTGTAGAAATTAAAGTTTTCTTTTTAATTGCCCCCCCCCCTCCTAGTGGCACAGAGGTATGTCTGCGGACTTACAACGCTAGAAACCGGATTTCGATACCCGTGGTGGGCAGAGCACAGATAGCCCGTTTTGTACCTTTGTGCTTAGCCTCAAACAAACAATCTTTTTAATTTTTGAAATCTCATTTATTTTGTTTTTAGTTATTATTAAAACAATGTGGTCCCAATATTCAAAACTGTTAATATGTAAGAAATTTTAATAACTAATTAATTTGCTGACGTTGTGATCATGAGTACCATTAGTTCATAGTCATTGCTAAAAATACTAAACAACATTTAACGCTGTAAATAGGGGGTGGGCCGCTCCTTATCACTTTTTTTTAGCTGTATCACACGAACCATTCGTTCGATGGATGCAAAGGTACCCCTACTACGCGCAGCATTAAACGCCACTCTCCTTTGACGTCGACTTCATGTGTTTTGCTACCTACTTCCTCGTAGCATTAAGGCGGTATCATTGAATAGTTCATCTACCAACTTTCATTTAAATTGGTTTACTTGTTTCCTCACAACAACTACTGACACCAGACAGACAGGCGGACAACCTTGCTTGATGAATCTTGGTATTGAGCGAAAGGCCTCGTTGGCACTGGATGTAACAGATATAATGTGTTGACATTGTCGTACATTCTTATTTACTTTCACCCAGAAGTTTTTAGAAGCACATGTAGATACTATATTGTTGGATTATTTTTGAGTAAACCATTTTAAATCTAATTTAATTCTATTTCTAATTTAATTTTATCTATATATATATATTCGGCTTTTGTGTGTGTGGTTACAGTTAGATGGTGTTCTTCAACAATAAGACGCTTTACATCTCTAAATGGCATGTTGCAGTTCTTGTTGCTTCGAATAAATGTGTAAATAAGTCAGTGTATTTTGATCTAATTTCCTTTGTTCTCAACCTCTGCATTACCATAATATTTCAAACCAAACTGCCAAGAATGTGGTTAATTTTGCCCTGAATTTAGTTGTTAGGCGTGAACACTGGTTACAATATATATACTCAAGGTTTTTATAAGTGCCAATAGGAAAATCAATTTCTTTCGTAGCTAAAATTCGTGAGTGATATGGGACTCCTTGTAACACGTTTGATTGGATAATATAGGATGATGACTGGTGTATGAGTCTGGTAAGGGAAGAAGACTTCTCGTATTTTCTTGTGGTATTCGCTCGTATTGAGAGCCACCTCTGGGACCTCATTAAGGAAAGAGAGGGAGGTCAGTGGATGAAAAAAAAGTGAGAACATTCAATGTGCGCTTTAGAGTTGCTCTAAGTTTTATCTTCATCTGGAGCTAACACTAATTAAAATAGTTGTGTGAATTAGATGATGAATACAGAGTTTCGCTTTAGGGGGAAAAAGTCGCCGATGCGGGCGACATGTAGTCATTGCAGAAACTTATAGGCTTATATTTATGTGAATATTGGGTCAAACTAGGTCGTCCATTTTGTCATTATCACGTGGATTGCCATTTATCCCGTAAAGTTGAAAAGTCACGTTATATATCCAGGCCTAAGCACATAGGAGGACCGTCTATCGGTGGAACAAGAACATAATAAGGACACCAAGTAACAGACGTCATTAATGCCGAGCAGAACGAGCTGTTTACTTTACTAGTTCAGGAGGTGTAATAAAAAAAAAAACAACTAAAAAGTGCTTACTGAGAAAGTGACTAACGAGCTGTCAACAAATTCTGAATCTCAAGGCGATAGATAAATTTGATGTCATCAGTTTCGGAGTCTTGATTGAATACAACAAAGCGAAAAATAACGTTCTACGTCATGCCCACCTTCAAAAGGGGGGATATGGACTGAAAAATCTATTACTCTACTCTAGTGGTATACACTCCAGTCTCTTTTCTTTTTTCCTTTTCTCTTTACGTCTTCAAGATCGACATCTCTTGCATTTCTGCAGTATTGTCTTTTCTAACTAAAAGTACTAAGTTTAAATCAATGAAGTGTTTGTCTATTTTTAGTTGCTGTACGTTACTGTTCATCGCCATTTAAAAGAGGGTTAATTTTTTCGAATTGATCGTACAAAAATATCAGACGTGAAATGTAATCTGAATTAAGTTTTATTCACCTTGACACTAATAGGACAATAAAACACCTGACATGCCAAAACGGGTTTAATAAAACTCGTTAAAATGCCCTTGTTTTATTGGGAATAATGACCTTCCAGTTCTTTTAGAGTAGCTAAGTTTTTTTCCCACAAAATCTTGAGTTATTTGTATCAGAATGAAACTTCAATAAATGTTGTTGTTTTTTTGTTTTGTTTTAGGCTGTACATAAAATAGTTACATTTATTGTTGTACGTAAAATAGTTACATGTTTTTTAGAAACATGTATCAGGTAAGTTATACATGATAAATGCTAACATTTTAAAGAAGAAACAATAAAAACAATTATAAGAATTAATCTCGTTAGTGCGCATGCGTGGGATATGTTACACAACAAAAAGTAGGCATCTTTTATCAGAGACTTAAAACAACAGTGTGTGGGAAGTTTGAAAGGAAGGCTTCAGTGCGTTGTAAGAGTAATTAATGTATATAAGTATGTTTAACTTTGGTCATTGATATGAAAATCGTGTGATTGTTTATATTGTGATAGTTAAACCCATCAGCTCAATAACGTACTCGACAAAATGATTAATTCATACGGCCACACAAATCGCATGGGTTTAGACATTTTGGTGAGATGTTAAGATGTGCTCTCTGGTTTAAACTCATTCCATAGTGAAATATCTGGATGCCAGTCTCTCTGAAGCTTGAAATTCAGTAGCCGCTCTATCGTTGTTACTGACAGAAGGTCTTTGTTGTTACAGCTGTGCTCCCCCATAATTCTTGCTCCAGAGGACGCAAGAACCATCGCGGCTCTTTTAAAAATAAGGACAAGAACACTGGGAAGGGGGGTGATAGTTACTTAGAGTAATGAAATGGAACATATGGTGACATTATTTGTTCGAGCACAATTGAAACAAGTAATGGATTTCCCATGACGTCTGGATTTACGTGAGTTGAACAGACCTATGAAAGACACATCTTTCAGTACTTTGAAAGGCGTTTCAAAACTAAATAAATATTTGAATTTCATCCGGGACTTAATGGTTCCATTGTTGTGTAAATGGCTGGAGCTTTAGCTTTGACCTTGGCAGAAAAACTATAACAAATATTAAATCTTGAAGCGGGTAAAAAAAAGTTCACACTAATCCCCCCCCCCTCTATTCATTGTGCTATGCGTTATACAAGGTCACGTGATACGTGGTGCAGGGACTGGATAATATGTAGTGTAGAAATAGTTATAAGGTACTTCAATATTCAGCCAGTTTTTGAGAGGTATTTTATGTAGTTACCACCTATATTCAAACTTTAAGCGTGCCAGTGGAAAAAAAAAGTATGTAAAACATAAAGTAAAACGCCTATTTCCCGCAATAACTGCTGATGTAAGGCATAATTATTGAAGCCGAGCGCGTGTATGTATTTTAAGTGAAGTTTTATTTCTTGCTTTATAACATTGGTTTTCGTGCCTTAGTTTCATAGATTGAAACATAAAAAAACCTGCTTATTTGCATATGTTGATTTCGTGGTTTGACGACAGTTGAATAGTTAGATCTCAGCTAACCCATGACGTTTCTACAACTTTGCTGAATAGTTGTGCTTTGATAAAATTGACAACGTCGTACATTACATGTTGTGACAACTTTGTGGCACTGTCAGATGTTAATGATGAATATATATATATATTAATGTATTTTACTAATGTACAACTATTCAGCAACGTTGTAGAAACGTCATGTGTTAGCTGGTATGTTGCTGTTAACAACACATTCATGTTTAAAGTAATATCAAATTGTGTGTTATTATCAGTTCTTTCGTATATCACGCTCTCTAATGAAATGTAAACAAATCTTGGAGCTATAACTACGGTGCAACTATTATGATACCTCTGTAATTATGAAGTCCATTCTCCAGCGATTCCATCCTGTTCAAATATTCCCTATAGATATGTGCTGGTGTAGTATTTAGTGAACAACTCCTTCCTGTTCAAATATTCCCTATAGATATGTGCTGGTGTAGTATTTAGTGAACAATTCCTTCCTGTTCAAATATTCCCTATAGATATGTGCTGGTGTAGTATTTAGTGAACAATTCCTTCCCGTTCAAATATTCCCTATAGATATGTGCTGGTGTAGTATTTAGTGAACAATTCTTTCCCGTTCAAATATTCCCTATAGATATGTGCTGGTGTAGTATTTAGTGAACAATTCCTTCCTGTTCAAATATTCCCTATAGGTATGTGCTGGTGTAGTATTTAGTGAACAATTCTTTCCCGTTCAAATATTCCCTATAGATATGTGCTGGTGTAGTATTTAGTGAACAATTCCTTCCTGTTCAAATATTCCCTATAGGTATGTGCTGGTGTAGTATTTAGTGAACAATTCTT
>NW_013666122.1:511692-512888 GCF_000517525.1 Limulus polyphemus
CGTTGTTCACTAAATACTAATATTTGAACAGGAAGGAACCCTATAGATATGTGCTGGTGTAGTATTTAGTCGCTAGTTTTCCGTGGTTATAGGTTCAACTGCAACGAAAGAATGGTGAAATACGTAAGACTTGAATTGGATGTACGTATATTTCTGTGCTCTTCTTTTTAATTTATTTAATTTTTTTTAGTACGTATGTTTCTGTGCTATTCTTTTTTATTTATTTTTAGTACGTATATTTCTGTCCTCTTCTTCATTTTCTATTTATTTCTAGTACGTATATTTCTGTCCTCTTTTTTTATTTTTTATTTGAATACGTATATTTCTGTCCTCTTGTTTTTTATTTACTTATTTATTTTTAGTACGTATATTTCTGTGCTCTTCATTATTTATATATTATTTTAGTACGTATATTTCTGTACTCATTTTTTTTAGTGCGTATATTTCTGTGCTCTTCTTTTTTATTCATTTATTTTTGGAATGTATATTCCTGTGCTCTCTTTTTTTATTTATTTATGTTTTAGGGGTCGCTTCGTTCTTTTACCACAGAACGTGACAATATACACGTTCATGTACATAATCAAACTAAAACTTTTAGGCTGCTTCTCTGAGTATGGTTAGGTTAAGTCTTCAAGACAAACATTTTTATGAATAAATCTACAGCTCTAATTACACACTTTATAACCGTGTGTATCGTATTTTTGTTTGTTTGGTGTGATGTTCATGCATACTTGATAGTTTTTTTTTTTGGCATTTGTTATATTGAAATGACCTGTTATTAAGATTTTAGTAACTTGGAAAAAATAATGAAAAATAATCGGAGCAGTTTTATATATTCTGAAAAGTCATTTGTTTTTAATGTGGTGTTGGTCTACATTTGAACAGTGATTTGTTCTTAATGCGGTGTTGGTCTACATTTGAACAGTGATTTGTTCTTAATGTGGTGTTAGTCTACATTTGAACACATTTGTTCTTAATGCGGTGTTGGTCTACATTTGAACAGTGATTTGTTCTTAATGTGGTGTTAGTCTACATTTGAACACATTTGTTCTTAATGTGGTGTTGGTCTACATTTGAACAGTGATTTGTTCTTAATGCGGTGTTAGTCTACATTTGAACAGTCATTTGTTCTTAATGTGGTGTTAGTCTACATTTGAACAGTCATTTGTTCTTAATGTGGTGTTAGTCTACATTTG
>NW_013666122.1:513870-518230 GCF_000517525.1 Limulus polyphemus
ATTTGTTCTTAATGTGGTGTTAGTCTACATTTGTTCTTAATGTGGTGTTAGTCTACATTTGAACAGTCATTTGTTCTTAATGTGGTGTTAGTCTACATTTGAACAGTCATTTTTTCTTAATGCGGTGTTAGTCTACATTTGAACAGTTATTTGTTCTTGATGTGGTGTTAGTCTACATTTTCTCTGAATTAAACACATGATTTCACCAGACATAATATGAGTTTATACTCTTACACTGTTGTTACCTTCTTAATGCTACATCCATCTGTCAGTAACTCAACTGATGTTTTTATGATTTTTACATCTTGCCCACTATTACAATTTCTTTTACAACTAGCATTCTCTTGAATTTTTCCATTGTTTCCTTATTCACTAGATTCTTTGTACTTGTTTAAAGATGGAACCTCTGCTTATGTTCTACCCATTTAAGACTAATGTATTATAGGTATGGAAGAGAATTAGAATAACCGATAAGTCTGGTGTGCAAGTTGTGAAATTCTAAATAAAGGTTTTTAATTTATTATATATTATAAACTAATAGTGGATATTTTTAACTTCTCATGTCTGTTGTTAAGTAATTGCAACAGCATTAACTTGCTTACAAATTAGTTTCAGCTTACAGCCAGCTTTTGAAGTTCGTTACTTTGTCTACTTCAATAAACAATATTTTGTTAGTCAGCCAAAACCAAAGCATAAAGTTAACTACTTTTTGCTTTTCTTTTATTGAACTTTGAGGTAAAAATAAATTGGAACTGTTTACCTTTTGTTTATCGTAATGTGCAGTTCTGAAAAAAATTGGCATCCAGAATTGTTATTTATTGCACTCAAAAGAGTGCTGTTTCAGAGAAATCCGAATGCTCTAATTTGCCTGTTCGGCAGTGGTTGCTAGACATTAATCATTGCAATGGAAAGCTATAGTTGCTAAAGTTTAATAGGGAATTAAGGGTAAGGTGCTTCAGTGCATTTCCAGATGCATACCACACACAGTGTTGAGGCTGTAGGTATTTTAGATATGTAGTCATGACAACATTTAATGACATAGAGATGGAAACTTTAATGGCTAATATCCTCTCCATAGAAGTTGTTGATGTACTAATTCATTCATTTTGTATTTAGTATAAAACTTCATCCACAGTTTCATCATGAATGTATCTCTCATAGCAGACTCAAGTTTGAATATAGTATCTCATGTGAAGTTAACAAATTACTGATACGATAATTGTATTTTCAGGGCCACCAGGTATGAGCCCAATGAATCCAAGGATGAACCCCCCTCGAGGTCAGCCACTTGGAACCATGAACCCTGGGGTAGGTTGTGGCTTCCAGTGTGTTCAGTTCTTGCTTTTTAATTTATTACATATTGTAAACTAATGGTGGGTGTTTGTAACTTTTCATGATAAGCAACATTAACTTGCTTACAACTTAGTTTCAGCTTATAGCCAGCTTCTGAAGTTCATTACCTCGTCTTTGCCAATAAAAAGTACTTTGTTAGTGAATCAAAATAGTTTCAAATCAGTAATTGATGTCTGTGATAGTGCATGCAAGTTACTGGGAACAAATGAAAACTACTTTTATTTAAAATGTATTTTTTCACATTACAAAGAAAAAATATGCAATTGTTTTTGTTTGTTAGAATTATGGAGCAATGAGGCCACCCCCAAATAGTGGAATGGGACCAGGAGGACCGGGAATGTCAATGTAAAGTTTTTCTTTCTGACTAAGTGTTTGTGTTACAGAAATTCTAATTTTTATGGTTCACTAATCTATATTCCAAAACTTTGAACGATTGAATAGAAGATTAATCTCTTTGTTTTCTCAGTTTTGAAAAATTAATTAATATAAGTGTTTGTCTAAAGTAACTTAATGACAGACAGACAAAGAGAAAAGTTCAATTAAATTTTCTTGTAATGAAATAATTGTTTGAAAATGGGTGCTCATCTTTTAATGTAAAACTAAGTAATTATTTATCTAGTGTGTTTGCATAACCTGGTTTGTCTATTCATATTTATACATATCTAGCCATCTCACCAATTGACTTTATCTTTAGTGGTTTGTCTGATTTGGTTTGTATGTGAACGAAAAGTTTTATAATTAAAAATGATCTAAGAACTTTCCCTTTTGATCAGAAGATTTATTTTTATACCAGCAACAAAGCTTTTTTACTATTTGAGCAAGTAAACACAAGAATTGAGTTAAAAACTATTGTGGTACCATGAAATCTGAAACAAAGGGCAGGGGACTTGTAGCACAAAAACATGGCTAATTATAAATAGAGGTTTTAATGTTCACAACATTTCCCAGACTGCGATTCACCCCAGCTAACATTTTGCATCCTAGCCTGAAAAACATTGTAAACATTAAAACAGCTAGTTCCTTTTTTAATATATATATATCCATAAAACACGGTTGAGTTGGTAGAATGGAACGTCTAACATTAAACATTGTAAACATTAAAACAGCTAGTTCCTTTTTTAATATATTTATATATATCCAGAAAACACGGCTGAGTTGGTATAATGGAACGTCTAACATTAAACATTGCAAACATTAAAACAGCTAGTTCCTTTTTTTTAATATATATATATCCATAAAACACGGTTGAGTTGGTATAATGGAACGTCTAACTTTAATTCTCGTGTTTTTAGAAAAATGAATATCCCAGTCTTTTAGGCTATCATATGGAAAGGTTTTTTTAATAACACAAGGGATTAAGTTTCTAAACTTTTTTTTACTGTTCACTTTAATATGTTAGCTGGGATTTTCATCCAGAAATCCCTGTTGTATAAGTACTATCACTGTTAGTTTTTTAAAGGTGGAAATTGTTATTATGATATAAATAGCTATCACTCAGTCTGTTTTTATTTGTCTAGCTGTATACAATTATATGTGCTTGCTTTCTTATCTATTAACTCATGGACTAAATGAACAATTCTCTGAACTTCCTTAAGCAGGCCTGGTCCTGTGGGCAGACCCTGGCAACCTAATGCTTCAACGGTAAGTTTCTATCTCACAAACTCTAAAGTTTCAATCACAAATTATAATCAACTTTTTATTTTCATTTCTAGATGGGTTTTGGCATCTAAATTCATTTGACAATCTATTATACCAATCTAATCTATGTTCTAATCTAACAGTGTGTTTTTATAATGTAGCTCTACTTATTGGTTTTTTAGATGATGAGTAGGATTTAGGCCCCATGATGAGTTCTTCTTCAAGTCTGGCCAGAAAAAAGAACTCAACATGAAGCTCTAAACATCATCAAAAAGCAGAAGAAGAGATAGCTAGTAGTAGTCACTGTAGAGAATAAATATTTTGTTATGTCTGAGCTAGATGGCTGCTCATTGGTTAAATATACTGATATATTGTTGGAAGGAAATTTTCAATCATAAGTAACTTGTTAAAATTTAAACTGGTTAATAAAATGCTTACTCCATGGTAAAGTGACATGCTTAAGAAACAAGGTCTCATTCATTAAATATGTATTAAAGTAAACACACACACACATGTATATATTTTTATTTTATTTTTTTCATACAGCATAAAAACTACACAGTCACTAGAATTACATAAATGGATTTTAAACAGAAAAACACATCTAACACAGTGCATCACTATGCCATAATTTACTGTCATTTTATTGCTGTGTCTAATTCAAAATAACTGTTAACAGTGGCACAGAATAACTATGCTAATGAAAGATAGAAATAAACAATGTAATGTAATTCCTGTTTGAAAGATAAAAACAGACAATGTAAAGTAACTCCAGTCCTGAAAGATAAAAACAGACAATGTAAAGTAACTCTAGTCCTGAAAGATAGAAACAGACAATGTAAAGTAACTCTAGTCCTGAAAGATAGAAACAGATAATGTAAAGTAACTCCACTCCTGAAAGTTGGAAACAGATAATGTAAAGTAACTCCAGTCCTGAAAAAAAGAAACAGACAATGTAAAGTAACTTCAATCCTGAAAGTTGGAAACAGACAATGTGACTTTCTTGTGAATAGAATAATCCATTTCATTTCTCAACTTCAAAGTTTTGAGAGAGAAAATTATTTTTGTTACAAAAAATACCTCATGGATTTTTATTTAGATTTCTTTGGTAGTGAAATCTCTTACTAGAAAATACATGTAGTGGTTTTTATGTTTCATCCTGTGTTTTAAACATGCAACATTAGGTGAAATATTGGCATTTCGAAATGCATGAAATTCTCTTTGAATAAGAAAGTTATGTTGTTTTCTTTATTTGGCAGATAAATTATTCCTCAGCATCTCCTGGTGGCCACTATGTAAGTTTTTTATTTTTAGTTCTCTCTGATTTTCTGCAACTAATTATAATTATTTACACTTTATATACACCTGG
>NW_013666122.1:519230-548050 GCF_000517525.1 Limulus polyphemus
GTTTATCTTTGGAACTATCCACTATCAAACTATATTATAAGATATCCATGGTTTTTATATTATATCTATATCCGTAATACTTGGTGTTTATGGTTGATATTTCCATTCAAAGTACTTTTTTTTTTATGAAGGAATGTTACCTAAGATATTTCACTCTTGTTTTGTAAGGTTTAAACAGTTTATATTGATAACTTGTTCCTATTTGTATAAAAAGTTAGAATGTATTACTGAATACAGGTGTGTGTTTTGTGATTATCTTCATCTTTATATTTAGGGTCCTCCAGTGTCCAGTACAGGTCCTCCTGTTCCTGGAACACCAATCATGCCAAATCCACAAGGTAATATTTCAAATACTTTGGTTAATTTTCATGGTTAGTTACTCCTATTGTTCCTAAAAGCACTGACTAGTGGAAGCAGTGGCCAGTATGTAAGTTATGTTTTGATGTGTCCATGCGTTTAATCTAAAAGCACTGACTAGTGGAAGCAGTGGCCAGTATGTAAGTTATGTTTTGATGTGTCCATGCGTTTAATCGTGCTTACGGCCCTAAGATTTTATTAAATATACAAATCCACTGTACTTTTGTTCTCAAATATTTATCCCTGTTACGTGTCTTAGGTAAGTACAAGCACAAATTGATAGAGAAAAATGATTGGGATGTCTACGTAAAAAAAAAGCAGCAAAGAATTCAGAAGAATTTGAAATTGATAATTTATACACCATCAAAATGAATCTGTAGTCTAGTTGTGTTTCATAATTCACTTGGCTAAACACACGTGTACATATTTCAGTAGAGCATTAAAATGACTGATTATTATGTTATAATCAATTCTTGTTTTTGCTCAAGTAAACAGCAATTAGCTGCGATATATTCTTAGATGTTTCATTTCTAATATAAGACTTTGTTTTTGTAGAATGCCATGTTTATTCTGTAAATTGTGCTTTTTTAACTTTTAATGAGCATGACCAACATTTTTCAAGGCATAAAAAATGTCTCATTAATTGGGTTTCAAAATAAAATGTTAGCATTATGCTGGAGGTCTTATTTTAAATATTTAACTTAATAATAAATGTTATGTTCAATGCTGGAATGCAATTTGAGGCACAAACTGTATAGTTATATAGTACAATGATTTTGCCTGCTGATGTCTGACTTTCTAGTATTTTGTTATCACAATATAAATGGACAACTAAGAAGAAATCTTCTATTTTCAGGTTACTTAAAATTATTCGATTATGCAAGTTGACTTTCTATTTTAATGTACCATCAAAACATTGTATTTAGCACAAAGTGTTAGTCAACTTTTTGAAAAATCTTCCCTAACTTTAAGAAGTGTTGTTATATTATATTGCTGTACAAGATACACAGAATTAATGAGTAGCTTTTAGCTGTTAACACTATATTTTTGGTAAAATGTTTAGTAATTTTAGAAATATTTTAGGAAAAATATTTCAACGCATAACTGTAATCATAGTTTTAGTCATAAAATATGTTTCATATCTAGCAACTGTCTTACATCTTTGTGTTCTATAATTAATACTTTATTTTTTGTAGTGTCTAGCTAGATGTATTTTTAAACTCTTTTTGCCTGTAGAGCATTCAAAGTATATCTTGTATTGTAGCGCCTTCTCTTGGGAAGTCTGAACATTTATTCCAAACCTTCATATGTTCTAGGTACAGCTGGCCCTTATTCCCCTGCAGCTCCAAGAATGAATGCCCCCAACACGAGAAGAGGTGAAACTCTCTCTCTAGATCTATAGTCTTCTCCCACTAACTTTTATAGAGTTTTAAAAATAAGTTTTTGTCAGTAACCCAGCATTGTCTCAATATGCTGCTTATCCACCCCTCTTTTCCCTTATTATTTTTAATGGCTAGCTAATTAACCCTTTTTAATAATTCGTCAAAGGATTGTAAACCTTAATACTTGCTCTTTGTGGCAGCTAACAATTAATCAGCCTACTATTTTTCTTGGAAAAAGTTTTGAAAACTACCATGGGTCTAATTAATCTTTTAATTGTAAACCCTAATACTTGCTCTTTGTGGCAGCTAACAATTAATAAGCCTACTATTTTTCTTCGAAAAAGTTTTGAAAACTACCATGGGTCTAATTAATCTTTTAATGGCTTAAACCAAAAACTATAAGCCATAGCTAAACTTTGTGCATGCTGAATTGGTGGAGCTGAATTACTGGGTAAACTTAAAAAACAAACAAACTGTATATATTGTAAATTGTACTAAAAAGTAATAAAAATAAAATACTGTTCAGGGAATACTTTTATACTAATAATTTAATTACTTAGCATGAGAGTGATGCATGGGCTATCACTCATTTTGAAATAGTTTCTTCAGGCATTAATGCAGCAAGATTTTTACTTGGTCAGATTTGATCCTCTTCTGTTTGCAGGTAAGTTTATCAGGTCAGATTTGATCCTGTTCTGTTTGCAAGTAAGTTTATCAGGTCAGATTTGATCCTGTTCTGTTTGCAGGTAAGTGTATCAGGCCAGATTTGATCCTGTTCTGTTTGCAAGTAAGTTTATTAGGTCAGATTTGGTCCTGTTCTGTTTGCAAGTAAGTTTATCAGGTCAGTGAATAACAGTTACAGGTAACAATAAAATAAAAGTGTGAAATGTGATCTATGTACGATCTAACTCTTATCTGATAAATGCTAGACGTAAAATATGTAAAAAATAATTTGAATGTGGTCTATGTATGATCTAACGTAATAAATAAGCACTTGAGCTAAGCATTGTATGAAAATGATGAATTGTATCAAATTATCTACATCATGCTCTTTACAACTTCAGTATTGATTCATTCATAGTAAATATACTGAGAATTAATATCTGGCTTTGAAACAGCTTTTATAACTAGATAAAGACTTTCTTGCATCAGTAAACTACATCAGCCAATTATCTACAAGTCAAATAGCCTTTATTACTAGTGTGAGGTGTAATTAACCATGAAACAACTTTTATAACTTGTATGATAATTGGCATGTGTTCCATAGGCTATATATTAACATCCAACAGACAGAAAACTTGTATGATTTGAATGAAAGTTGACTTTTATTTCAGTAGACTATATTTTTACATCTCATAAACAAACTATCATATTGATCTTTAGTATTTCGACTCAGAGATCACATAAGATCTTCATAAACATTATGTGAAGTAATTAAAACATAGCATTATAATAAGCTAAATTTTTAAACCATACTTAGCAACATATCTTTGTGGCAGCATTTTTCTCAGAGGTGTGAAAATTGAATAAGCTTTTAATCTTAAAGTGTTAATAATACTTCAGTGTATCTTACAGAAATCTTGAATGTCAATTCCTAAAGTAATATTTTTGTAATTTAAAACTGAAAACTGTTCTCTCCCCCCTCTCAGATTCATCTAACTCTGGTGGAGATGGAATGTACACATTGATGAAAACTGTTCCAGGTGGAAATATGCCAGGGGTAAGAATTAATTTCAAGTTGCTGTTGGAAAAATATATGCACACACACAAATATGTACAGTATTGGAACTAAGTATAGAAATGGTGAATAAAATCGGTATAATAGAAACTATTATGAGATTACTCCCCTCTGTTGTATAAAAACAAACTTCACTAGAGAACATTCACATGTTGATAGCTTACAGTGTAATTACCAGTCAGATTGCAACACTGGTATAATCCTATAAAAGTATAGTTTTCTCACCTGTAGTATGGTGAAAGCTACTACATTTTACAGATTGAGGTGAAATTTAATATTTTAGTAGGAGTTGTATTAGGGTACGTGAATCTAGTACTGTTGATAACAGAAACAGTTAGGGGAGCAAAAGGCCAAACTTTCTCTAAAGTGATGTTGAGTAACTCAGGCTATGCTCTTTACACAATGCACGATAGTTCAGTGTAAGTATTACCTCCAGAAAACATTGCATAGGAGAGATAATCAAACCAAATGGCTGAAATGGAGGAGGGTGCTCTTCACAAGTGAATCCAAATTCAAATTGCTTGACAACAAAATTAACAATAGTTTATTCAGTGGTAGAGAAAACAGTGGTATCACATGTGGACATACAATAGCTAAAATAACATGTTTAAGTGTGATCTGCATCTTAGCCAGTGGTGTTGAAGATCTACATGAATTGATGGTACCCTGACTGCTAACAGGTACAAGAAGATTTTTATCCATTATGTCATTCCCTCAGAAAGGAACAAGACCTGTTGGACAGGAATTCATCATCCTGCAAGACAATGATCTGAAGTATGCAGCAAATGTGGTGAAATTATAATGGGATGGGGGAGAACCTGATGTATAGAATTATATGGAACATGAAAAAGTCAAACAGTAACCATACAATTGTAGAGAATAATTTGGAACAATATTTCATCATGTCTTGATAAACATATGGTAGCATAAAACAAGGTTCACTGATTTGTTTAAAGCAATTACAAAACTTGTAGATTGTACAACATATTCACTTTTTATTTTTTGTAGTAAACTATTGTATTAATGCTAAATTGGCCATTTATATGCAATTACTCATTTCTGTGACTTGTATGTATGTTATCTGTGCATTTCCATTAATTAGTTCCAATGCTAGATATATATATACATACACCTAGCCAAATATATAAATAACCAGATCTAACTTTGCAGCTAATTCATTTACCAGTTTTATTTAAGCATTCTACTCAAGCAAATCTTAATTAACAAAAAAAGGGTACAATTACAACCATGAATAATTGGACACAATGTTAATAATTGAGACAAAATTATGCTAAATTGTAGAAGCAAAATGACTTAAATGCAAATTCTACAACTGCCCATCATCACAGTTATAAGTGTATATGACCACGTAAGCCTAATTATCAAATAATAACCAATATTTTTTGTTATAACTAGATGATAATTGCAGATATGGGAGTTTTCCGTTTTAGAAATTTTGGGGGAACTGTGCAAAATTTATAGGTAGTTTCCTGTACATATAAACCCTATAAAATAAGACTGTTGTGCTGAAGTCCAGAAAAATAGTGACAGAAACATGCACTAGAAAAGTATTTTAACAGAATAGTCTACTGCCAGTTTGTCAAATGTTCCAAGAAGTGAGAAGTCTGAGAAAAGAAGCACTGAGCAAGCAGGGTTACTTCCAGCTAGTTCAGTAAAGTACAGAAAGCCAAGGATAACCTTAATTATGGACTGGATTAAGACTGCGAAATAAAAAATTTAAGAAAGGTTATAAAATGAGTATATGCCATTCAGCCCATCTTGCTCATTTGGTTGTTGATTGAAGCTGTTTCTTGAAGGACTTCAAACACTCAGCTTCTCAACATGGACAGTTTTACTGCATGTTTTGGATAATACCTGAAAACTGGTGCAAGTTTTTCGATAATACTTGACCTTCAAAAATTTTAGAATTAGCTTTTCAGTTTGTTCCAAACACCCATCATCCTCTGTATAAAGAAATCCCTTCTTTTGTTAGTCCTAAACATATCTGTACTTAGTTTCAGTTTGAAGGCAACAGGAATGAAAGACTTTTACATACAGCCCTGTTCTTTTATCAAGGGAAAAAATTATATATTTATGTTTGCACTTTTTTTTGTAATTATTGGGCATAGTGTTTGTTTCTGTAGGTTGTATATGCATATTTGTTTTGTAGTGTATATATGGAACTATGAAAATATATACTGCTATGCATTTTCACCTCATTTCACTTGGCAGCTTACATTTTCATTCATGGCTACTTTACTGTACACCTATCTTTGAAATTTCTAGCTCATTTTTATCCTACGTTTCTGCTACCTATGTGCTTCCATCTTCAGGGAAGACCTAGAAAGGAATATTTCTGTGTTGGCAGCAGCCAGGATTCAATCCTGAGTGTTCTGGTGCATTATTTACTCAACTGGGTCTACCCCATTAGAACTTGAATCAGATAACTAATTTGAATGTTTTCAAAAGGGACAGGTTTGGCCATCTTTTAAGCTAGGATGACCGAGTATGTTATCGGTTAATTAGGTGGACACATAAGGCTTTTTTCATCTTCTTATGTATGTTTCATATCCTATTATTTTAGTATTTTTTCAATTTATGGTATGGTCGTCTTCTCTGGCATGATGGGCTATCGTGGTTAGGTTGGTATTACCAAGTTTGCTTTGTTTATCAAATGGTGTTGTTCTTGTCTGTTATTCCTTTAAGTAGTATGATGTGTACTAACTGTGATTATATTCTGTTGTGGCTTTTGTAATGATATATTTTTCTTCCTTCTTTGCTATTACGGACCTTCTTCATTCTGGACACCAGGCAGTCTATGATGTCTGTCTGGTTTGTTTTGTAGTTGAAATATTTAACCCACGTATGTGGGTTTTCTGTAAACTCATGATGTGTCTTGATAACTATCATGTTAAGGAATGAGAATTTATGTTTTTCTTTATCCATTTTGAACTGTATTGTGGGAACGATGTCATTTCCAGTGGTTCATGATTTCTGCAATCTTGTCTGTAGTGTGTGACCATATATTGTGAATGTATCATCAACATATCTGAGCTAATGTAGAACAGACTGGTGGTAATTCCTGGAACTTCACAAAAACTGGCACAATATTCATATGCAAATTGTAATGATTTTTCATTGAACTTTAATTTTAGTGGTCTGCAGTAGTTTAGGGAGACATTGAGCTGGTTTCTGGTATCAAAAAGGTTGAAAAACGCTGGTGTAAAGTATCATCTATTTTGAGGGCATTAACTTTGAAATGTTCCATGTAGATGTCACTAATTATTAATTAGATCTTACCATAAGTACTCTGTAATTGGAGATTTTTGTAAAAAAATTATGCATTGCAGATAATTTTTTTCCACTTTTAATAAGTAACTCACATATGTTAGTTTCCTTAATGAATGATGATGAGATAAAAATGTCTTGGAAAGATCTTTTCACTAGTTCTAAACTAACCCGTAGAAGTTAGTCTTTCATTTCTATTTTATAATGCTAAAAATTAAAAAAAAATCTGTACATCAGAATAATGTTTATACATTTTCAATTTCCTTAATATTATTAATAATATTATAATAATATTATGTTGACACATTATTTATTAGAAAAAGAAAAAAATTAACAGTGCTAGTGTTTTGTAATTACTAGATATTTTTTCCCCCAGTTTCCAATGGGTCCAGGTCCTGATGGTTCTATGGGCCCTATGGGACCAGATATGGGTCCTCCTGTAATGAATGGCATGTCTTCAACTGGTATGTATAACTGAACTATTTTATTAGTTATTTTTGGCTGAGAATATACTATTATTTATCTCCTCAATCCAATAAAGGAAGAATTTAAGGATGTTCGAGTAAGAGAGTGACATAATTTTATTTGTGTCTTATTTCATAAGACTGGTAACAAAATCTGCCATGATTTATCATCGTATCCCTTGTAATACATAGTTTCGGTATTGTTCCTTAAGGCTTGGATACAGATTGTAAAGTAGATCCAACAAAAATTTAGCAGTTATAAATCAACTTTGCAATCGAAGGGCTAAGTTAATCCATTCAAGACTGCACTGTTAAGTTTGTTCCAAGTTATAATAATTTCCTTTCTTTTTTTAGGTGATGGTCTAGATGGAATGAAAAACTCTCCTGCTAATGGTCCAGGAACTCCAAGAGAAGATGGGCCTCCAATGAGCGAGTTTGGTATCCCAGGTTATGGACAGGAAAATGTAAGTATTTATTTGAAAGTTTTTCACTTCAAGATACTTTCTTCCTTTACAGCTGTCATTGTTTCCATTTTATTAGGAAGCAAACTAAACTTACTCCTGGTACAGCATGTACAAGTGTTTGTTTGTGTAGCTGTTTACTCTGCTCTGTCATCCTTCTGTTTAGGAACAATAACAGGATATTGACCAATTTCTTAGCCTAAGTTTACAGTACTGAGGTTTGGCCAAGAATCTAGTTGGTTTCAGTGTATATACAAGGCCAACCTTTGATACTATATTCTTGGGATACAGATGCCGGGGGATACATCAGGAATTGACATGCAGTGCCATTTGCAGGCTTGTGCCGGTCATCAGGGCGCACCCTTGTGAAATTTAAGTGCAGGATAAAGTTCCAGGTACGTTGGAAATCGGTCTTTTCACTGGAATCATTACCCCTTATCCCTAGTGCACTTTATTACCTGGCTTATCATGTGTGCAGTCACAGGCTGAAGACTAAAACTGGAGCTGAGGACCAGTTTCTATTTCTTTGCTGCTTGATTGCTTTTAAATTATGTTGTTTTTTTTTTGTTTTCTGATTGGCCATATCTGTTTGTGTGTTCCATTTCTTATCCTATCACTGGGCTTTTATTTTCTGTTTTACTGCACTGTTTTCTTGTACTTTTCTCTGCATTAGAATAGATTGTGTGAAATATAACTTTGTTCTTTGTCTTAATCCTACATTCTTACTGTCCCGTCATTGCTCTGAAACTTGGCTGTTGGAAAGTGCTTGTAGTTCCCTCCCTCTCAGCCAAGAGTCAGAAGTACAAAACTCAGTACTTCTGAACTTTTTATTGGCTGGCAACTAAAGAAGGAAAGAAAAAAAAAACGTGGGTTGAAAATTATGAAACACTGCACTTAAATTTCTGAGAGGCAAAGCTGTGCGGAAAGGGCCATGATGGTATATGTAATTTTTGTGTGTGTGCAAAATTTGAGTGGCAGGGGAAACTTGGAACAGACAAGAAAATATAACTTACATTTTCACAGACATTTTTGTTCTTTATGTTCTTGCATTGCTATTTAGTTTTGGTTTCACTAAATCAAGTTTTTGGCAAAAATTCCGCATTCTTAGATAGTATGATTTTGCAATAGGATTGATCAGGTTCGACCATGTGGGTACTAATTGTTCTTCTCAGCTCAGTTTAAGACTTCAACTGTGAATTGGCTAGTCTGTTTGTGAAATATTTTCTTAATTAATGCATCCTAATGTAAGTTATTTTTTCCACTTTAATTCTTTCAATTTTTACTGTTTTTAACACTAATTTTGTATATATATATATTTCTTATTTGTGCATGGTATTTCAAAACCACCACCCCCTACCTCTTGCAAGCCCCCTTTTCTTTTTACAATTTTCGGAATGCTCACAGATGGCCTGCTTTAAGTGTTTGTATTTTGTAACCACCACAAAATTTAAATTATAATATAACTAATTACAACTTTTTTTTTCCCCTCTGCTCTGAAAGATTGCTTTTTTTTTGGGTAGCATGCATTTAGAGAACTTACGATGACATGCTAGTATCTAAAGTGTCTTATTTACTTGTGCTTACAGGATCAGAACGAATCAGCGGCAATACTGAAAATCAAAGAGAGCATGCAAGAGGAAGCCAAAAGGTTTGAGAAAGCCACCCCATCAGAACATTCGGAATATTTCATGCAATAACTTGTGCTCTCAGTCTTTTCTCCCACATGTTATAACCTGCCAGGAGGCACATGCCCCTTCATCACATATCCTCTCTTGGGGTCTCTCCAGCACACTGATATTAATTACCATCTGGCTTAATTTTTAAAGCTGAGAGACAGTGGAATAAGCCTAAACAAATCCCTCAAGATTCCAATCAAAATCTCATTAGCCAGAGCTTGTTTCAGTGTGGAAACTGTATTATAGATATAGTGCCTGCACAGAGCTACACTTTCAGAGTTAAACCAGAAACAACATTGTGACCAGGTTCTTTGGAACCATCTTTTTAATATGATGTTTTTTTCATCCCACAATGATTCATAACTGAATGGACCCCATCATTTTCATTAAAGTAATTTAAATGTCACTTAGCTTAATGTATGAAGCTAGAATAGAAAGTTCTATGTATATATATATCCCAAGTATTACAACAAAAAAAATGTCATCCTCCGATCATGTATACTTTTCTTTTAGTGTATTTGAATTCTAATCTATGATACCGAAATAGCCGAGGCTTTGTTCTTCTGTTTGTATCATGTGAATTTGTATAAAGTTACACGTATATTTGCTGCCATTCACATACACTTGAGAAATGTCTGCTGGGTGTAACTTTTCTCAATAAATCCATTTCTTTAGTTAGAAAACATAGGAGGAAAAAAAAAAAGAACGTTCCAAACTTGCAAAGAGAAAGGGATCAAAGTGGGCTTGGTAGTAAGTGTCAAAGTCTCACCTCCTTGTCAGTATTTTCTTCTTTTTAATGCTGTCACTCATATCAGGCATCGTTTGTGTGATGCTGCATGGAAAATATGTATATTTTCATCGAAGCGATAGACGATAGCTTTTTAAAACTATACTGAATTTTATCTCAAAGCATAACCTCCAATTCGTACATACATTGTTTTTATTTATACACATTATTGATAGTAGTACAACTAGTAATCCTACTTGTGTAAAGATCTTGGGATGTACCTTTGTAATGTTTATATGTTCTGGTGAAAAATTTAGTGAGCATCAGTTTTTGTAAATTGTTTGTGGAGGATCATATTTAGATGTAGATTACTTTTGGGGTAAATAAATGTTGATTTAGGACACAAAGTAAGGTAAGAAAAAAATGTCTTGATAACCTCTAGTTTACACAGATCATTAGGTTTCTTTTTAACCCTAAAAACTGGCACTCGGCTCTGGATGAAAGAAGTATAAACTATAACAGGTGCCAAGTTAGGAACTTTTACTAAATCTATGCAGTTGTGTTTCTACTTTATTAAAAGAAAGCTGAAGCATTGATTTAATAACTATCAAGACCTTTACTGGACAACCTAATAGTATTCATCCATACTTTAATATTTTGATATTGTTAATCCCTAAGCAACGAATCTTTAAACACTTCGTAAGTAAGAAAAATTAAATAATAAGAGTAAACATTTTCAGAGAGTTTATAATTATTAAAATGATTGTTACTTTACCTTAAACATATGTAAGGATTCCAGAACTAAATATTTTTTATTAGTAGAAGTAGCTTAATTTTACAATATAGATAAAAGACAGTAAGATTTTAATGTTATGTATTTTTCTTTCTTTTAAAACATTGTAGAAAACTGGATATTTTGTCCATTTTTTTTTAATTCCATAAAATCTTGCTGCAAGTGCTTTATATGTTATATATATATATATATCTGTAAGCATATGGAAAGTAACTGTATTTATGGTTTTAGCACTAGCAATTGTTTACTTACAAATAACTTAACCACAAGCTTTAATTAGCTTTTGTATAGTTTTTGTTATAAAAAACCTGAATAAGTAAGCATGTTTGTATTCCATGAGAAAAAGAGAATAAGCTGTTACTTCAATCTCAAAAATACAGCAGTATTTTAATTTGAAACTTATGAAAGCAAATTATATATTTTTCAAGTCCTGGTGTAAATTTTGTTGCTTTTGTCCTGTAAATTGGTACTGTGTTTTGACAGATTACATGAGGTAATATTGTTAATGTAGAGCGGTTTCAATATTTTTCTTTCGAGGGATTCCGTACAGTTTATTTTTACTGTTGTGTTTTTCCCTAAGTAACATATTTATTCTTTACTTTGTATTTCCAGTTGTGTTTTTATTGTATTGTTGATGATGTTATCACAGGCCACTGAATATTTTTTTTCCCCCATCACTGCAGCAGGGAAATAACTTAGTTAAAAAAAATGTACTATTTGATTCAGTAGCTTGTGAAAAGTTAAAAGAATAATGAAAACGTGGTTGAGTCAGCTTAATGTAGATTGAAAGTTCTGTAAATACAGTGCTTTTTCCAGCTGGGAGAAATGAAGTGTGCTTTCTTTGTGAGTCAGGTTTACTCTACATGACATAATACTCCCTTCCAATCAAGCAGAATGAAATTATTTTCTCTTTCCCAGACCTTCATGTTTCAGACCCCTTATTTTCTGTAGGGACCTGTTGGCACAAGTTTATTTGACCTGATCGAACATGAATACGTTATATAATGTTGCTTAAACTACCTTTAAAAAAAAGAATGACATACTCCTCTTTAGGTGAAAGTAGTTAAAAGAAAATACAGACCAACTCTTTCTAGATTTTTCCCATATCTAAAATTTGAAAAGTCAAGTAAACAGGTTCTTATGAGACTGAAATAATGCTGGTGGCCAAAAGAAACTAAAAATTAAAATTGTTTTGGACACATTTTGAAAATGGGTTTTTCTCTTTCTTATAATATAAAAAAGATGATTACTTTTAACACTGACCCTCATGACAACCACTAATGCAGCATAATTGGAGCTGAAGGTGAATTCATGGGAGGAAACTAACACATAACAACCCTATACTTACTGGAAAGCTCCCTCTTTAAATAAGCACTTGTCCACATCTTAAAGCCCTGTTGAAATTTAATAAATATCCTAAAAAAAGTATCAGCAATAGTTATATTAAATGACCTTACACTGGATGAAAACTTTTCGATTAAGCATAAATAACCTTCTGAAAACTGATCCCTAAGGTACAGTAATTCAACAAAAGGTATCTTTCTTCCTTCCTTAGTTACTGTTGCCTTGGGTTACATAACAAGATCTTAAAATTTGTTCAAATGAAGTATTTTCCATTACTTTTATTCTAATTTATTCATAACCTCAAAATACAATATTTACGAAATTTTATGCAGATCAATACAGTGAAGAAGCTATTCCCGTTACCTCTTCAACATCACTTGTAAGTGAAAGTAATGAATATTTTGTTTTACAGCAAAAATTGCGCATACAAATTGAAAGCAACACAACATGTTACCCCCTCTCAAATTCAATATTAACCACAAGTACTGTAGCATATTATTACACAGTTAGGAAGCAATGATTTATGATGTGAAAATGTTAACAAAAAAAGATACACAGAACCCTTAAAGTTGTTACTTCCTGGAAATTTATAGGGCTATCTATCTCTCTCTCTATATATATATATATACAAACATGTACACATTTTATGACAGATATTATAGAAAGAAAGAAATCCAGCTAAGTAATGAAATGAATGGAAACTTGGAAAGAATAGCATACTTCTTTGATCTGTTTAGATCAAACTCTGTATGTACAAAAAAAATGCACACAAATAAAAACAGTCTAAATAGAACAGCTACATATTATGTACAACTATTAATATTTTATTATCATTTACACAAGTACTCTTTTTACCAACAGAAACTTTTGTTTAGTTTGTGTGTACAAAATCACTTCCCCCCCAAAAAAAACATGATAAAAGGTAATAAGGGTTTTTACAACAGCCTAATGACATATTTATAAATGTTTTGCAATAAAGAAAATTTTCTTTAACCAAAAGGAAAATATTTTGTGTTAATTAAGGTATAAAATTTTTCATTATTTATCTTGCAAGAGTACAAATAAACTTCATTGAAAATGGACACACATTATTTTGTATTAAGTATTTTTAAGTGTAACTTAATTTTTTTAAATAATAATAAGCAAGATATTTTTTGCAAAAACAATGTAATAAACCAGATGTTTCTTTCAACTTAACACCCCCCCCCCCCCCCAAGAAAAAAAATTAAAAGGTTAATATGCTCTTTAGCAGCTCGGATTCCAGCAAAGTAAATCTGTGTATACTGTCTATTTCACCTTTACGAAATCCCTACACCGTGTGCGAGACAAGGAGCTCTACAGACAGCAGATGCATGTCCACTCCGTCCACATGACATTGAAGCAGCATCTGCCCACTCATCTTTTTGAGGATCATAAACCTCCATCGTTGCCAGGAAATTTAAACCATCATATCCTCCTAAACAGACAAAAAAATATATATATAGTTGATTCTTAATACGATCACAATGAAAATAATTAATTTTTGTTTCATTTGATTACAATTTACAGCTTTTACAGTTACTAAATAATATTTGTTTTAGAACAGGTAGAACATTTTGATACATTACTCAAACACAATCAAGAGAGACTTGCAACAATTGCATAAGCAAAAACTTTTATTTCATACCTTGGTAATAGGAGGCACATGGTAAAATTATAAAAAGTTGTGATGCAAGCAAAAGGCCTAAAAAAGGTAAAAATATGGGGAACCGTAGCTTAAGACAAAAGATTCATAAGCTAAACCACTGTTTTTTTGTCTTAATAATCACACCAGTGATCTAAACAACCTGTTATAAAAACAAATCTTACTTATTGAAAAATTGTAATAAAATATACTTCACCAGTAAGTAAACTCAAAACAAAATGTTATATTTCCTTTTTTTCCAACAATCTTCAACTTGTGGTTTTCATGTTCTTCCTAACAATACAACTGTCGTTTTGTTGGGATATAGCAAAAGCTAATTAACAGTTTTAAGGATTACATATAAGTAAATGTTCTAGTTGGTTTCTAAAGAAGAAAAAATAATTACTAAAAAAACCAACATCTTTTATGTTGGTCTGTAAACTGTATACAAGCACATTTAAAGTTGAAACAAACTACTCTTTTTGCCCTAAAGGAGTTTTAAATGAGACAAAGATCCTGATTTTTGGCTAGAGGTCACTTTGTTTCATTGATGAATAGACAACCCACAACACATGAAAATGTAAATGTTACATGTCTAATAATTAAATCAGTTCACCAGTGTTTTATTTTTATAAACACTGATCACCTAGACCAATGGCCAGTAGTAAAAATGTGATATTTAGTATAAATCCTTACTTACATTTCTTCTTTGTGCTATATAAAATTAACACAAACTTTAGTGACTAACATACACCTTTATATATATCAACTTCTCAAAATTTCTTGTTCTGTTTCTAAATAGTTCTCAGACTTGAGACATACAAATCACCTAATAATTAATAAACTTTGTTAATTTGTATATCTACCTAGTGCATATATTTTCCCATCAAGTACAGCTGCACTTAAGGCACTCCGTGGAGATTTCATGGAAGAAGAACATTCCCACTCATTAGTTTCTGTATTGTAACGTTCTACACTCCTCAATTGGGAGGTTCCATCGTATCCACCAACAGCATATATGTAGTTGTTCAAAGCTACCACACCTGCAACAAAAAACTGTTGTTGTTATATATCAAGCATTGTAACAATTATACTCAATCAGAATGTGGGTAGATACCAACAATACGAAAACGTGTGGTTTACAGCCAATAAGAAAAGGACCTGAAAATCACAAACATACACAGAAGGATGTAGTCATTATTCTATAGAAATTTGATTATTTTTTTAACAGTTTTAGAGAGGACGTCTATTTTGTTTTATTTCATTGTCACTAGAACGTAATTTGACATTTGTTCTACTGGAATATTTAAAAACAATAACATTTTATATTTTGATTTGAAACACTCTTTTTAAAATATAATATATATCCCATACAATATTTTTGTGAAAAATTGTTAACCAGTGAGGTTACACCTAAGAAATCTTTTCCTACTTCCTTTAATTAATTTTGAATATTGGACCCAGGTGATATTTTTAATACAATACAATGAAAACTTAAATATCCCTTCAACACTGTTAATGAAGTATGTTCGGTCTTATACATATCTTTTAATCTACGCCAAACTTTTTTTTAAGTGAAAAAGTACAAACCACATACCAAAGTGACTGATATAACTAGGCTAAACTGAACAGAAATAATAATATTAATGCATTATGCTTACTTTTACACTCAGTTAAAACAAATAGTAAACTTCAATCTACATTAATTTGATTAAGTTCACACAATCACTATAATAAAAGGTTAATGTCACAACTAATTCTGTCAGTCACCTGCCGAAAGAAACAAGAAATAAAAATATCACTGTCATATTGGCTATTTACCAATTTGAGTTTTTGTCTTTTTACAGATAAGTGAAAGAATACTGAAGCAAGTTTTCTTTGGAAAACAAAAATATTAAAAATACAGTCATTTTAAATCTTAAAAAATCCTCCACAGGTCTTGACTAATAAATTTTCTGGATTAATATACACTGTACACACCTGCCCCACTCCTTGTCGTGTTCATGCTGGCAACCATCGTCCATTCATCTGTCTCAGGATTATAACATTCAACAGTATTGAGTCGGGCATGTCCATCATAACCCCCTACGGCATACAGTAATCGTTTTACCACAGCAACACCAACTCCAATGCGAGCTGTAATCATGGAACTAACAAAACTCCATTTATCTTCAACAGGATCATACCTATGAAGATATTAATCTATCAAAAATTTATAAAGTAGTAAAAATTCATAGCTTATTACTTCCAACAGTAAAGGAGATGTGGATGGAAAAAGTATTACAGTCATGTATTTCACAGAAATCCATTTTACCTGAATTGGAATTTCAGCCCCTTTAACTTCTCACTTTGGACAGCACACCAGATGATAAACTATGAAAACTTTTTTTTTCATGCACTTGCTAAACCTAATTTAAAAAGTAACTATAAATAAGTAGTAAATATACATATAAGTATGAAAAAAATAACCATCTATTACTCAGGTCTATACTGGGACACTAAAAATATTGTTTATGTATATATATGTTTTTCCTTTCATATATTAAAACAAAGAGAGCAAACTCGGTATCATCAGTGTTTCCTCTAAACTGCACAGCTGAACAACAACCAATCAAATGCCCCACATTTCATCATTCCAGCCGTGCACATGCTCGGTAATGGTGAGGAGTCTCAACACGTTGACAGCTTTAATGACTCTTGCAGTCGACAGGCCTAAAGCCCAAATAACCAACTGGTAGCACACATTGCCTTGATACTGGTGCACATGAAAAAATTCATTCCGCACATGGATTTAAAAAATTAGAGGGAACATTGATAATAATCCCAATGCATTAAATTATAAAATAAATTATTCTTAAACTCAAAAGGTATAAGACTGTCAAAATGAAAATGTTGCCCAGTAAACATTGGTTTATGGTAAAATTCAGTCTCAAAACTTTTCCTAAATTAACTATATTAGTATCTAAAAAAAGATAAAATATTAACAGTTTGTTCTTCTATTGTAAATTACATATTATCTGATGATTTTCATTAACTAGTTAATATATCTAGATACTTATTTATATGTAAACGAAAAAAACAAAACTTTAATCACTTCTCTGCCATTAACAAAAGCAGCCAGGAGCAAGATCATTTTATAACTTATAATGATGCAACTGTTCAATCTGTTTAAGATTTTTTTGCATCTCAATTAACAAAACTATAGTTCTTGACAGTTCATACAATAAATCCTTTGAAGTGAAATTGTCTTAATAATAATAAATCTTGCCTCTCTACTGAATTATGATGTATGGTTCCTTGGGATCCACCAACTGCATACAACATTCCATCTAATACAGCGACTCCCACGCGATTCCGAGCCACGTTCATCGGCCTAGCTGGTTTCCATGTGTTAGTAATTGGGTCAAAACAATCAGCAGCCTCAGAGTCGTGATTTCCATCAGGAGAGTTGTTCCTTCCTCCTACTGCATAAAACTTTCCGTCCACAAATGCACCTCCAATACCGCTTCGGGGACTTGGCAAGTCAGCCAATGAGAACCACTGCTGCTCATGAGCATTGTAACACTCCATATTGCTCAATGATTGTTGCAAGTAGCCCCCAGCTGTGTAGATGACACAGGGAACCTTTGGCGTCCTCTGGTGACAATTGTACTTACGACAAACTGTGAGATCCTGGTAAGCAGCAAAAATATATTAATTAAATATAGTGTTTAATCTTTCTCATATCATTCCAACAAACATCAAGTCATTTTTCAACTGCACTCACAAAAAGCTGTACTGTACTGTTTTGAAAGTCATATTGCAGGTATTTTATTTAAGAGACTGCTAAAAACACACTGACAAAACATCCAATAGTATCAATGCACTAGTTGCCTGTAAAAAGGAACCACAATTTTACATTTTCACATGCCACTTTACAATTCATAAAAAACAATAAAAATATTGTTGTGAACTATGTTTTAATATTTTAATTTAGGTGTTTTATATTGGCATGATGTAGTGATATCTAGCAATTTCTTGAATGTCTTGATGTAAAACATAACATCTCAAACTTTCTAAAAACTTGGGAAAATTATCGTGATAACATAAAATCACCAGAGTTGTAGTCAGTTAGTGAGTCGGTCAGTAAGTTTGGCTACAACTATGAGAGGAAATTTAACAAATAGTTATTTAGTTTTATTTGTGAGTTAGGCCTATCAAAGAACACTGTTTACAGGGGCGGATTGGGATGGCTAAGCGGCCCGGGACTGGGATCACAGAGTGGCCCTGGACAGGTTTTCTGCTGTTGAATATTCTTTTCTTGTTGGATTTATTATAATTTGTAATCGAATGAATCAATAGAACAACAATAGATTTTTTAAAATCTCATAATTAATTTTTAATTCACTTTATCATCGGAATAAAAAGTTTAAAATTTTTTCATTTGTAGTTGCTTGATGCAATAAATGTTTTGTTCACAGAAACAGTTTATTTCTCAGAAGATCGCTTCTTTTACATACATATTCTATCACAGAATCGGAATCTATGCCTTGCAGCAAATCTTTTTCTGTACACATGAGCAGTAATGCCTCCAAGTTGTCTTGAGACAACGAGTTTCTTAATCGGTTTTTCACGTATTTGAGAATTGAGAAAGATCGTTCGCATGAAACTTGAGTTGATGAAAGGGTAGCTAGATATTTATATGCATACCCGATTGTTGAAAATGCATTACTATAGAGGTTATATTTTTGTAGGGTTACATAAACGCAAGTAGCACAATTTTTGCAGATTTTAGAACATGCTACTGATTTTGAGAAATTATCATATTGATCTTCATACTTTACTTTTATGTAGATCGGCCCAAAATTGAGTTGGACTATCGGCCCACCGGGACAAGTCCCGGTATCCCGATAGGCCAATCCGCCCCTGACTGTTTATAGAACATGTACATTTTAGTTTATATTAAGTGCTTCCATCTACATCAACTTGAATGGCCATTGCCCAGTGACAGAAATCATTACAATTTCATGAGTGAGTTATTTCAGTGAAAATATAATAGAATCCAGACAGAAGTTTAAGTTCAAGATGATGATGCAATTGAAAGTATACTGTAAATCACAAAACAAAGTAAAGAACACAAAAAAACTACAGGAAATTAAAACAAGACCTAGAAGAAAGAAACAAATATTTAAGGAATTGAGAGAAAGAAAAAATTTAAAGATGAACTAAGAATGAAAAATAAATTTAATCAAAGAACCTATTGGAGATGTACAGAAAGATTACAACACCAAAACTGAGGTAGTACAAAATACATTAAATATAACAAGTTTAAGGAAACTGTTTGTTTGCTTTAGAACAAAGCCACATTGAGCTATTTGCTGTGTCCACTGCAGGGTAAGTCTGTAGATTTACCACTGTCCCACCGGGGGAATTTGAAGAAGCCAAAGAGGAAATCAATAAAGTTAAAAAAGAAGTATTAAAAAACCTCTCATCTGCAAGGACCAAACCAGCAACACCTCTGTATGCATATATTAAAGAATTCCAACCTTAAACACTAAAGAGAAGAACCCATCTGGTCTACATGCGTTACCACTACTGCTATGCCATCTATGAATGCAACCAATTCTGGGACTACTCCAGCTAAACCACTTCTGGGACTGCTCTAGCTAAACACCTTCTGAGACTACTCCAGGTAAACCACTATTTAATCCAGTTCCCGAATTTAGCTGGCCAGTTAAACAACATCACCTAATAAAAAAAAAAACAAGACTACCACAGAAAATCACAATGGGAAGCATAGGAGTCTCAACTTGAAATAGTTTCCAAAATGAATGGATGAAACATTGAAAAGCAAGCTATTCATCTTTCTGTTCATTTAGAAAAACCAGCTTTAACAACATCCTAGCTTACAACTGCCTTACCAAACAAAGTGGCATGCTAGAAGGTTTCCAAAGCAAAAATTCAGGAACAAAGTACAAAGAAAGATGAGACTTTAGCCAAACTTGAGAATGATGTGGAAAAGCTTGCCCAATTACCTTACCCACCAGATGATCCATGTGAAATAATGGGTTTGTTGGTATGTGACCAATTTACAGATATCAAATTGGATGAAGAAATGTGAATTAGACTTAACAAAGTAAATGTACAGCTTTAAAAAATGCTCTCCAGATGACTATGGATCTGGAATCAATTAGTCACAGATAAATAACTAAATTCACCATCCAAGAATTATAAACTTCTCAGATCAAATAGTATAGAAACATTAACTCTCTATGGTAAAATAGTTCAAATGATTCATTAAACTGTTAACTCAGGATAAAAGAAGTAAACAACAACATCTAGGTGTTTCAATTGTGACTTTAAAGGAACATATTGCCAAGAACTGAAAACAATAGCCTATAAGAAATAAAAACTCTAAAAAGATATCATGAAGGAAAACATGCACACAACAAACAAAACTGTGAGGAACCAACAGATGATAATAAACCAAATATATGATATCCTGCAGTTGAGAATACCTCATCTGTCCCAAAAGAAATAAGTGTTATTATTTTAAAAAAAAGTCCGCGAGTTGATAGGTTTATTTATGTGAAGTCTTGCAATATGTTAACTGATTTGGTTCTATGGCTAGAATTGTTCAACATAATCTGGTTAATTAAAGTTGGAAAAATTACTTCCATAAGAAAGATTCCAGAAATAAGAAAGATTGATGTGAACAGCAAGTGGCTGTAAGGTTTCACTAAGAGAAAAGTTGGAAGTTGTCCTAACTATCGGAAACTTCTTTACATGATCCACAGGAGTGCATGTTTGGAACTGACTTCATGCAAAAACATGGATGTAAGGTTGGACTGACTTCAAATATCCTCACAGTCTATGACCAGGAAATCCCCATGCACTATTAGACAATTACACTAGCAGAGGTAACAACACAGATGGGCTCACAAGATAAGGAAAACAGCCAACCTGGAGTTCAACCAAACAGAACCAAGAATAACAGGTGGTACAAGGCAAGGTTGATCCCCTCATAATCAACTTTGGAATCATGTTGAAGGGAAAACAGCCAATTGCTTGTTTAGTTCCACTTGCAGGGTTAAGCCTATCAAAGACTGCCACTTCAATGATTTGATGAAAGGTTAGAAGTGTCATTTTATTATGTGAATCTTCATACAGTCTGTTGTTTCCACTGATTATCTGTATGATGTTGCAACCGAATGGCCGTAATAGCTTTTCTCACATCATCACATATATTTTGTATTTACAACTTATTCTGAACAAAGCTGAAAGTAATCAATTAACAGTATTACTTCAATTTGGCAGAACATAATTAATATTTTTGTGTAATTCAAACAACCACTATCTAAATAACAATCCATAAGGAAATCATTCTATTTTTATTTGTTGAATGTTTATGTCAGAGGGGGTAAGTATATGTATGCTAGTTTAACCCTTTTGGTGAGTAAAATATATCGGGCTGGTTCCCAGAAAGTGTCAATTATCCACCAAAAAATGAAATTAGAAATTTGATCTTGTCTAGTTTTTTGTGGAGCCGTGGGGTAAATCCACTTGTTGGATCCAAAAGCTATAAATGTCAAAATGGATATATCCACTTGATGCATCATAAAGGTTAAATGGAAATCCATCAAGTGAGACTGAATGTAAGCACGATATTTTATTTTACCTTATCCGAGCTTACAGCTGTCCTCACTTACCTGAATGATACGACTGAGGTATTCACAGCACTGAGGAAGGTTTTTCACAAGGTCACACTCTTGAATTTGTTCTTTCAAGAAACGAGGAGTGAGGAAATGGCACCTAACTGCATACAAAATGTCTGCCGTTTTGGGTCTTCTACGTTCTTCATCGTGCTTAACCCATCTCAGAACAGCATTAAAGACTTCAGATTCACATCGAACATTTAAATCATCCCGTTTGATGAGCTGAACTAGCTGACAAGCTGAAAGAGCCAGAAATTCTTCTCCTTGTGATACCTATGGTCCAAATCAAAACAAAAAATAATTCAAAAATCAACCTTCTACGAAGTCTTTTTATTTCAGTTACTCTATCACTACGTCTGTGTTTATAAATGTGCAAGCAAAGTTTTTTGTTAATGGAGATTTGTCACAAAGTTTTATTTAAATTCTAAATTGTTTATGTATCAACCCTTTTAATCTGCTCAGACAAACATGTAAGACATTATCAAAGAATAGTTTGCCAAGATTTCAACATCAATCTTTCAAAATATCCAAGATCAATAACATTCTGTACATCATAAAGCATGTGACAAATCTATTAATATCTGAAAGCTTAACTTTCATATGTCCTTAACTAACTGTTTTTTTACAAAATACACAAATAGCAGACTAACTAAATGACCATATTTCACAATTCACTATTCATTATTTCAAAATGCTTTGTATCATAACAAAATTAATTCACAGCTTCACAAATTCTTCAAATTAAAAAAAAAAACTGAAATTAAAAACTTCAATGGCACCCACAAAACTTATTTGTTCTTCATAAGTCATAAACCCTTGAAAGTCAATTATCTGACCTCAACTAATACCACACATAAACTGTAAATACTAATTCAAGTTAAAATTGGATATAGTGAAAAACTAAATACAAACTAAAAGAAAAGAATGGCCCTTAGAAATTAACATGGATATCTACAGGCAAGTATTGCAGTGAATCTTTTATTCCTCTGACATTCACACATTATTAAAGAGATTAACACAAGGTAATACTTGTCTCTTACTCCTCTGACATTCAAAACTTTATTAAAGAGATTAACACAAGGTGATACTTGTCTCTTACTCCTCTGACATTCACACGTTATCAAAGAGATTAACACAATGGTGATACTTGTCTCTTACTCCTCTGACATTCACACATTATCAAAGAGATTAACACAATGGTGATACTTGTCTCTTACTCCTCTGACATTCACACATTATCAAAGAGATTAACACAATGGTAATACTTGTCTCTTACTCCTCTGACATTAACACGTTATTAAAGAAATTAACACAATGGTGACGCTTACCTGCGAAAAGTGTTGATCCATGAATTGATTAGCTCTTTGATATAAACTAGTACAACCATGCTGAAGAGCAAAATCTGCTATCCCAATACAGTTTGTTGGGTCTAGCTGGCCCTCGAGGAAATTACAGCAAGCTTCAATAATGTGATTCATCTAAAAAAAGAAAAATGGAATACGCTGAAGAACACATGTTACTATTTACAGTTCTACTATATACATGGTAATAACAATTTCTACACCTATTGCGTAGCTTTCTTGTTAACAAAACAAGATATACATGACTGAACTTAACAGAACTTGTTTGAAACAATACTTTGCTAGTTACAAAATAATAGTTCTAAAATTTACTGTCAACTCTTCCATACTTCAGCACACTGATAAGGCACTGTTAAACATATTCTTTCTCAGTGTGTATTTTATTCGCCTATTAAGAGATATAATCACACCTACAAAGAGAAAAGTACAAAATATCAGTCATAATGTTTGAATGCAAAAACTTTAGACTAACTTTTGTGCACATAAATTAAAGACCAATCAGACTGATGATTTTTCTACAATGTAGAAACATAACCCAATTATTTCAGACAGTGCAAGTTAAAATTCAATAAAGTTTAAATATGCATAATGAGATGTCTTGTTTACAACAATACTCTTTGGTAACAAGTTCTACAAGAAATAAGTTTTGGAAATAATAAACTTTACACTGATGACAACTGTATTTTAAACTGCATCACAGACCTTGGTGAAATCTGTAAAGAATTCAACATTTGATTAAACATAAAAAAACAGCCAAGTGCTGGGTTCTAGTTAACCCAAACTCCTGGGTCCCATACGTATGATAATTTGTCCAGACACAGGAGATTTGATCCCCCGGGTATGCATTGAATACGCACAGCAAAATTCCCCATACACAAGGCAAGCACAGGTACTTTGCTTTGAACTTTGCACCATAACAAACTAAACAGTTTGCACACAGCTGTCCACAATCAACTTCTAACAGGTTTCATCAATGACAATAAACTGCACAAAAATAAAGCCACAAGATTAATCCTTTCACCTTGGGTAGGTTAAAGTGCACATATCATAAACTTTCACAGAGTTACATTCAAAATTTGATTAAACTAATTTATTATCAATATTTCTTCAATGAAAATAACTTGCATGAAAATAAAGCCACATGAAAGTACCATATGATTAACTCTTTCACCTTGGGTAGGTCAAAGTGCATATGTCATAACCTTTCACAGTTACATTCCAAATTTAATTAACTACTTTATTATCAATGTATATGAATAAATTCAACATCACAATGTTGTAGTATTATTTAAGTTTTAAGTTCTTAATTTTATAACGAAATATTTTTTTTAAATTCTCAATTTCCCCTAGTATGAGAACTGTGACGTTTGTTATCTATGTCTTCCCTCTTCTCTAATTTATTTACCACCCCTTTGAGAAGTACAAAATTTAATGTAAATTACTCATTATAATGTTTTCAACATTTGGAAAAGCATAATTTACATATTCTTCAATTTCATTTAGTTACAGGGCAATAAATTAGAAAATCAGATCCCTTTTGCCACACCCATCTTTCATGTCCTCTCTTTCAGAACTTGCCAATATTCTCTCAGACATTTAAGACTATATTATTTAAAACCAACAGAAAGCCAAAGTTTCTCTCTGTCAAATGATGTATTACATTACGTTGTTGTCTATATAGAGAATTGTCTATTTTACTTCCAGTCAAACTTTATTCCCATGGGAAATACATCGACAAGTTTAGCTGAATTTTTAACAGCTTTTAGAAAACCAGAAAAATTGTGAAAGTTATGGGAAATTGTATCCGTTTTGCATGTTATTATTCTGTGTTCTTTGGTGAATTATTTAATTAAATAGAAATTATTTAATGCAGTAGTACAATTAGTATAAAAAGTAGGATTAAGTTTCCTCGACAGTTGAGAGCACAAAAAAAAAGACCCAGGTATGAACTTTATTTCTTGTTTTTCATATGTAATCTTTATTTATTACTAAAAAAGTAACAAAAATGTAAAATCTGAAAACTTTTTATGTTAGCTACAGTAAAATAAAACTTTTTTTTATGAGGAATGCTCACAAGTTGTCCATGCATTATGTAAATCAATACCCTAATGTGATCTGCACATTCCCCACATGATTACAATTTATATGACGTGAATTAATAGTTAGATGTGGTTAATAGGGCAATAAAACAATAAAATTTAAGAATAAATAGATGTATACTGTTACAAGCTTTAAGCTACTTAGGATAAATAATTGTTGTTTTCTGTTACAATTTGCTGTTATTCCAGAAAGAAAATAGGGGAAAGTTATAATTATTTCCTAATTTTTTATGGTGGTTACGAGGTCGGTCAAATCAACCAACCTCATGTAAACTTAGAGTAAAAAAAATAAAATATAAAACATTTGATATTTATTTAGAAGGTTTTTATAGGCTATGCAAATAATATTTGAAAATTTTCAGATGAGGAAAAGTATTTTTAATCTTATCATGAAAATTACTTTGCACCCATAAAGGGAAACAACATGCAGTGTAAATCTATATAAATACAAGTACTGTCTGTATATGTCCATGTAACTACTTCGCAGAAATGGATGGATATTCACCAAATTTAGCATAAAGGTTTGTTGGGTCTATGCGGAGATACATGCAAGTTTGTGGTTTTGTAGTTTTTATGGGAGTTTTTGCATTTTTACAATTACATATAAGGGAAGCAACTTTTCATGAATATACACAACTTCCATCCAGGGGATGGGTACTCCAGCTAATTGTAAATAAAGTTTTGCATTGAACATTAACATGCTCTTTTCCACTTACAGAAGGGAAACATGTAGTGTACATTGTAAATAAAGTTTTGCATTGATACTGAAATGCTTTTCTTTTTCTTGAGTTGATTAAATTCTACGTATGAGACCCTAGAAAATCTCACTGGGACTCTAGATGAAAGACGAAAAAGCCGATAGTCCAAGACCCTTCACTGTGAGACCCTTGAAGTTAAAGTTTATCACACATATTCATACACACACACACACACATGCATACAAATGGTTACAATTGAAACTGAAAACCTTGGTAGAGTTTTGGCTTTAATGCCTGTTTCTAGAGTGGGCCAACATTTCAGCTTTTGTAATGAGGCCTTGTTTTACCTGAAGAATGCTTTAGTATAGAACAGGAATGGCAAATACGTTTTAACTGTCATGTCAAAATAAAATAAACAGTGGTAACTATTAAGTCATCAAGATATTAATGTCACGTTTTGGAACACTTTCATTAACCACACCCCAAAAAACGTACATCGCGTATAATACTTAAACGAACTGCCTAAATGCAGGTTAGTGTAGCATATATAATGTGCAAAGTTTAGTATACTCTAGTTGTTCGGGTTTTGTTGTTTAAAAATGTGTCATATATTTAGTTATATATATATATACCTATATTTTATAGTTATACATATACCTATATTTTATTAATTTTTACAGTTACAATGTTACATGTATACCTATAAATACTATATTTATTTGTTTGTTTGATCTTTTTTGAATCATTTTTGATGAAAGTTCTTTAATGTTTGACCTATAATTTGTTGACTAATGAGTAACACACACTGCTGAATCTTCATCTGTTAGTCTGTTTCTAACATCTGACTTTATAAGATTCATAATTGAATAAAGGCCGTCACAAGAATAATTTGATGAAAATATACACAGAACTGAAATTACAACTTTCTTTTAAGAATCAAAAATCTGGTGGGCACAAGAGAATTAACCATCCAAAGAATGTATGGTATGCCATTGCCATTCATGACAGTCGCATTTGTTAGAGAACAAAGATATGCCACTGCCATTCATGACAGTTGCATTTAGAGAACAAAGATACGCCACTGCCATTCATGACAGTTGCATGTGTTACAGAACAAAGATATGCCACTGCCATTCATGACAGTCACATTTGTTAGAGAACAAAGATATGCCACTGCCATTCATGACAGTTGCATTTGTTAGAGAACAAAGATATGGCACTGCACATGCACACTTGTGCAAGATCACCAGATCTTGCAGAGTCTGCTAAGCTTTGGCATGATTTAGAGCAAACCAAAGCTAAGTTTCACTTAGTAAGGATTCAAACTAAAAATATAGATTCTCATATCTGTTTTCTTTTTTAAAACTTTCCTTCACTGTCACCAAAGTTTCTGAGTGCCAATAAAATTTCATTGCTTGCCATGTATGGTACCTATTTACTATCCTGGGTATAGAAGGTGGAATGTCATCACACTGTAGAAACAGACAGTAGTCTATTAAAGCTAAAACTCTACTTATTTACACTGCCTAAAATACCCTTAAAACCAACAACTGAAAATCTTATTCAGTCATTTGCTTAGGTTGTCAACAATTCTCACCTGGAACATAGTGGCTGCTGGGAGCAAATTACAAACAGTCATTTCTTCAACTTTGATTTCTCCAGTGTAAGCAAATCGGATGATAACAGCCATGCTATTTGGGCAGACTCCCTGGATGTTGATGACGGACATCTCAGATTCTTTCAGACCACTTGTGAACATGGCTTTGAAGTAGGGACTGGCTGCAGCAAGCACTATTTTATGGGCATGGAATATTTCATTAGCTACTCGAATTTCTACATCGCAGAGCTTCCTATGAAATTTCATCATGTACATAACCTCCATAGCTTCCTTTGGAAATGATGAAATGCTAAACTGCATTGAACCATCACAAGATGGATTGTTTTCATCGATGGGCCTTGGTTTAAAACATGGTGGCTGAGGCCTAGGTAACTCTTTGCAAATAAAATCTTCAATTTGAGAAGCCATTTTACCACTGTATTGTATAGAAAGTAAGAGTATAGACCATAAAAAAAACAGGTTTCTAATTTTAGTAAAATTTCAAGAAATAAAGTAGTAATGCATGCATATCTGAAATTTTTCGATTTCCATGCAATTTCAATCCAGTATATGTGAGTAAGTATGAGTTTAACTTCTCAACACTGGTTTACTCTATATTTTCTCCAACACATTACATAGGCTACACTCAATGCAAAGGTTCTGCCCACATGGAATACATAATGTTACACTTTCCATTTCCTTCTTACCTGTCAATAAAACAAATAAACCATTAAAAATTATAAGATTATATTTTAAAAACAATTCTTAAAAAAAATAAGTTCTACAACTTAAATTCTTCTAACCGAAACCTTATAAGACTTTTCTTCTTATTATAATAATTACATAAAATAATTTACATTTTTTATATAAAATTCATTCTAACACAAAAATTTAAATATGCACTAATACATGAACCAAGGTTTCAAAGCCTAAACTATATTTCAAAATGGTTACCAAAATTTACTTTTCTGTTCAACCACATTTTTATACAGCTGACAAACTTACCCACACATTTACAGTTAATTAATGCTCTTTTTAATCAGTTTTAAACAGCATTTCAGCTCTTTCTAATGTTCAAAAAATTGACTTTGTGTACAGGCCTTTGATTAAAATGTTAATAAAGAAACCAAATGCATAAAATTCCTTTGGATAAAAATTGTGTTTACATTATTCAGAAATAAAGGCTTACCATTTTCTCAGCTTTTAACAAACAGCAATGCATCATTTTAACTTCAAATCTCTCTTTCTATAGTTAACTTTGTCATGCTAACAATAAAAGAACCTAAATTGAATGTAAATTAACTCTCCAACATTCCCCACTACAAAACTCAACACATGAACAAAATTGATACTAACAAATCCAACAACAGTACATTACACTGCAGTTTATCTTTTGTTCTTGAAACCAGCTCAAGCTTTATCCACACTTGGACAAAACTAGCCATTAAACACAATATTCCTGTCAATGTCAAATTCTC
>NW_013666122.1:548082-549617 GCF_000517525.1 Limulus polyphemus
AGATACCTCTTCTAAGTTTTGCAACAGTATCAGGTCATGTGACCTCTTTGTTCAATACAGTATATATATATCCATGTCAGTGTAAACTACTTATACCTAATGATGACAAAACCTTGTTGAAACATTGTACATCTGCTGTTATGTTAAACTTATATTAAAGTTTTTCTTCATTACCCATTCAAGCCGTCTCCAAGCATTACTAAACTGAATCTATTATAGATTAGCCCCAAGAGCTAATATTTCCATATTTATTCAGGTACTATTTACCCAAATAGGCTTTGGCCTTGAATTATTACTCTCACTATCAATAAAAACTTAAATATAGGACACTTTGAAATATCAAATGTAAAATAAATGTAATATATAAATATTATCATTACAACTTTGTCAGTAATGTTTTTCTGTAGTAATGAATAAAATCAATTTAGTATAAAATGAGAAGACCTCGTTTCCACCCATTTGCCCCTAAATTAATTAAACTGTTTGATACTAACGGAAATATTTGACATGAAATTTTGGCTTTATCAAAGTTTATGACTTGGCGTCAATGGTTGAAATAAGTCTTGAAAACAACAACAGAAGTAACAGTTAACACTTTTTGAATGATGTGATTTTTATCTTTTGCCAGTTTTGGCTAATCCCAACGCATATATGAAAGTATTTAATGAGAAATCGTTGAAAATTTCCCTATTGCAATCAAATTAAAATGGGACACGTCCTTGGATTACACCAGAAGTTGTCAGGGTTATAAAAGGATAAAACCTTACACGTACCTTAACTGCACCACTAAATAATTACACATACGTCGTGTTCTGGCCTTGAACTCCTCGCGTTAGAAAGGTATCAAATACAACTACGGATTAGATAATACATGCAGGTTTTAAATTAACACCAAAAGAAACAATCCTAGATAAATATGACGGATTCTGTAATATTAATAATGATAAGAACTTATGTGTCTCAAGCCTTATGTGTAACACAAGAAAAAATATATAAAAAAGTCGTAATGACAGCGCTCCGCGACTGAAGGAAAAGTGATGAGTCATTACCATCGTGCGGTTGACCAGTCTTGCCATAACTACGGGTCGAAAAGCTAAGTGTTTATAGAAATTTGTTTCAATTTGAAAACTAAATACAAAAATGAGATTACTAATTGAAATATTATTTGAGAAACTGCCCATTTTTTCCAGTACATTAAAATTATAGCCGTAATAAATTTGGTACCACAAAAAATAAACCCAAACATATTATTTATACACACACAAACATATTTGGATATGCGGTAGTTTTAGTTGTCAAAAAAAAATTAACACAAGCGCGCTTGGATTCGAATTTGAGCCGAAAAAATAAAACTGAAATTACAAAAGGTATATTGTGCTAGAAAATATATACTCGGTACAAAATGTCAGAGTAATACAACCATGCAGACATATTAACCAATTAGATAAATTGCCCTTTTTTTTTTTTACAAACTATCCACAAAATAAACAAACATCGCAATGGAAATATAATTAGAAGAATCTGTTCATTTAACC